>NC_142694.1:2133712-2285227 GCF_029641045.1 Salvia hispanica
AGCCTAATATATACTCTCTCTGTTCTATAGAAATAGATCTTCGTTGACTCTGCAATCTCAAACCTATTATATACACTTTCTCCGTCCCATAAATATAAACCTTAGTGGATTCCGCAATCTCAAGCATATTATATACTTCTTCTGTCCCATAAAAATAGCTCACCTATTTATGGTAACTTTTTTCTCTCTAATAAGGTGGCCTTAATTATTTTATTTTTCTCTTACTTTACCAATTATATATTAAAATCTGTGTCTGTCATAAAAGTGTTTATTTTTAAGGTTTGGTTTGGTTGTAGAAGATGATTCAAAACCTAGTATTTGTGCAAGTATTTATGCATTCATGCATGGGTGCAAAAGAAAATGACAAATGAGGATTTATTTAGAGACTAAAATCTCACCAACTTTTTGTCGAGGGATTTTTATTTCCAAAATAAATTATTATTACACTCAATTTAAATATTTTTATATATTCACTTGATATAAATATAATTCATTATTAATTTAATGCATACTATAGATACAAGATTTGTTGCACGCAATCTCAAGCCAATTATACATTCTTTCTTCTATATTATGACGTATACGCATTTTCCTTTTACTTATTCCTTCCATTTTTCTAAATAAAATATTCTATAACTTTTTTACATGTTTTCTCCCTTGATTTCAGAATCTTGAAATATGTTTTGTCTTGATTTACTTTTTTCATCGGTAGTTATTTAGTTTCATGACTTCATCTTTGTCTTGGGCCCATTTGGTTTGAACGATTATACCTTACAATTGAATATATATTATATTTGATTCATTAAATTGGATCTTACAAATAAATCGTTAATAGATAATCATGTGATAATGAGTTATAATCACTTAATCCAATTGAAAAATGTTAAAATTAATCCAAAATGGATAATCACATGATAACAAAATCATAGCAACAAGAACAACAAAAAAAAATCCAATTTCATGTGCCATGTAAAATTAAGTATGCCACATATATAGACCCGTGAAATAAATATGGTCACATGTGACACACAATTGCTATTCACTTAGACCTTCCTCATAAATTCATAATCAAGTATTGCAGAACAAGAAATGATATTGAAACCTTTCTTGTAGGAACAAAAACACAATGTTTAGAGAAATTTTATTGAAATAGTTACCTCGAACAGCCTGACCAAAACTCTCAGTACTTTATAATCTATTTCAGCTGACATTATGGTATGAATCAATAATGGCATCGGCAAGGTAGTCGCACTTGGCGGCAGACAATCCGGCTAAGGATATCCTTCCGTCCTTGGTCATGTATACGTGCCACTTGCTGGTCATGTTTTCACTCTGGTTCGACAAAAAGGTAGAAATATCAGAACAAGATGTGCCTTTGAATTGAGCATTCTAAACAAATATAGGTTGTACCTGAGCTTTGTTCAAGCCTGTAAATGAGAACATGCCGATCTGTTTGAGAATGAAGGACCAGTCTTTCGATGTTTTTTCCTTCGAAGTGATGCTATCGTATAGTTTCTGTCGCACACTCTTTATCCTTCCGGCCATTAATGCCATCTCCTCTTTCCATTCGTTGAAGAGATCTGGGGTCCCCACAACATTAGCAACAATCCTGGCTCCATGTATGGGAGGGTTTGAGTACATTGGTCGCGCGATCCTTTTTAACTGGCTTTTTACCCTGCAGTTGCGCAATTTCAGTAAAGCAAAACCTCCATGGGAAACTAAAGAGACCAAATTTTGACCCGCTAAAGATCTACTCAATTTCAGTATTATCTTGTTAGATGATGTACATTGCATCTGCTGTGAGCATACGTAAACATCTTTGAAACGCAGTAAACATGACATCTAATACATGCCTAGTACTATTTAACAATTTCACCATTACAATGTGACGCACATCCCAATAGCGGTTCCCGAACATATGGAAAGATGCAATACAAGTGTAATCAGTAAAAATGCTGAGAGAACCAATACAATACAAAAGACATACCCATCTTATTACCTTTGTGCTACTTCAGATGAAGAGCAGACAACATTAATTGCTCCAATCCTTTCTGAATACAGACCCAAATTTTTACTGTAAGACTGAGCTACAAGAAGCTCCATTCCACGATCGGCAAATAATCTCACTGATGATGCATCTTCATCAAGACTCCCACTTGCAAACCCCTACATTGAAATTGATAGTCCCATAAAAAGAATATCCCTTATTTTCAAATTGATAGTCTACATATACTATCGTATTTTTTTTTCACAGAATGATGTCAAAGATGTGAAATCAACCAGTATTAAGTTTGACGCAAATGAATCACTATAGACCATACAAGACATATTCACATTGTGAACGCTTACAAACACACACATTTTCACATATTCATGAAGCTAACATATACGTGAATTTGAGCATGCACCTGGTAGGCAACATCAAAGAATGGAATATGGTTTTTTTCCTGAATGACGTCAGCTATTACTTCCCACTGCTCTGGAGTGGGGTCAATGCCAGTTGGGTTGTGTGCACAGCCATGAAGTAACACAAAGGATCCTGCTGGAGCTGCCTGAAATACACGAGGTTGTACCAAAAGTTATAGTATGAATAGCATAAAACTTTGGCCTATATTATTTCTCTTGATTAGTGAGTAAAAAGACACAATCTTGACTAATGAGTACTATAACTCTAAAGAGATGGTGGCATCAAAACGATTTCACAACCTTTATGTCTGATATCATCCCATCAAAATCCAAACCAACAGTTTTAGGATCATAATAGCGATACTCAGACCATGGAACTCCAGCATCGTTGAAAATGTTCTTGTGATTCCCTGTAGAGGCATTGCAAGTCAGAAGAAAGACGTAAAACTTTTATCCAGGAAAGTTCATTAGAACTTTAATAAGTACCCCAGGTTGGAGCTGATATCAGAACTTTAGCGCCCGGAAAATATCTCTCTATGAGCACTGCAGCAAGCCGCAGAGAGCCAGTTCCCGAAAGACCCTGGACAGTGGCAACCTGTGACAAAAAAAAATAGAATTTCCATACAGTTATGGTTGGTCCTTAAGAAAATTATATGATTATATTTCTTCAACTTGGACAATCGAAGATACTTAATTCTTAGTCACAAGAATAGGACTTCATGTCTTACTCTTTGTTGCTGAAGAACAGAGCTTCCTGCTCCAAATAATAGTTCAGCTGTAGCCTTGTTGAATGCAGCCAAACCTTCGATTGGTAGATACTGCACATTGTGATGCATATTATAAGCATAAGTGATGAGTCACAGACTTGTGGAGTAAAATATTACTATGTAAGTACCTCTTTGTTCTCTCCCCTTTCCAGCATAAGATTTTCTGCCTACAATTTGTTTATGAGAAATAACATTAGTAATTTCTCAACAATCAAATATGCTATGCAATCATTGTATCTCAGAAATAAAGCAGTTGGTGTACAAACACGTACAAGAAAGGATGAAGCAACTTACTTTCTTCACAACATCGAGCACATACGGCTGCAGATCTTCAGTCCGATAGGCACCAACGCCCAGGTTAAGCTTCATTTCATTAGTATCTGCTCTGAACGCTTCAGAAACTCCAAGAATAGGATCGGGAGGAGCCATTGTTACTTCATTGAACTTGGAAACCTCAACAGCAACGGCCATGCTTGTCCTAGTGAAAGACTGAAAGACGACACAATACGAGAGAACTATTAATACCTCTATAATCAACTCAATTAAGCAACTATTTCAACAATTCACACAATTAGAGTTGAGCATTATGGAGCTAAAATGCTCAGAGATGTATACATTAGCCTTGATAAACGAAATAGATAAAGTTATTGGACTGGCGCTAGCAACTACTCCTTCAACAATTCATGCAATTAGAGTTGAGAGCTAAAATGCTCGGAGATATATACCTTCGTCTTGATAAAATTCTTCCCCAAAAACGTTGCCTGATTGGAAGCTCCAACCCTTGGATTTACCTGCTAACATCACGGAAATAACGAGTTAAACTGAGGAGTTTCAAAATTTCCCCAAAATCTCCGACCCGCTGAATTACGGATGTGAACATGAATGATACTGGAGTGAGAAAGCAGAAAAAACTCGAGAAAATAAAACAAGTGGATAACGGTATGATTACCTTGAGAGGATCTAGCAAAGCAAGCGGAGAAGCTGAAGTGAACGAGAGAAGAGACGAAGCCATCTGTGCATCACAAAAATTGCGAAATCAATCAATCGATAACGAAAAGTTGATGTGACTGATCAGTTTTGCAAATGCAAACAGTAAGAATGGCCAGAGATAACAGATCGAGTAGAAAGAGCTGGAGAGAAGAGAGATGTACCGTTTTCAGCAGAGCAAAGGAAATCCGCCAAAATCGATCGACAACAAGAGTGAGAGAGGAAAATGGAAGGAGGGCGATAGGAACGAGTACACTTCTGGCTTTCTCGTGTGATAGTGCTTTATATTTGCTGTCACATTATATTTAACTCTTAAGAATTAAGATAATGTTTCGATTAAAATTTAATTTGCTCATAATACATTATGCCCTCCTTAGTACTCCCTCCGTCCGCGAATAGGAGTCCCGTTTTTTCATTTTAATCCGTCCTCGAATAAGAGTCCCGGTTCACTTTTACCATAAATGGTAATAGGGTCCTACCTCCCACGAACTCATTTCACTCACATTTCATTTAAAACTAATATATACAAGTGGGACCCCTATTCCACTAACTTTTTTCCACCCACTTTTCTTAGCATTTCTTAAAACCTATGCCGCCCATGAATGGAACTCCTAATGGCGGACGGAGGGAGTAACTCCTAATTAGTTAGGATTACTTGAACGACACGTGATTTTTATGTAAATTTTATTTTATGTTAATGTAAATTTAGAAACTATTATGCATTTTACAAAATTGTGCATGTTTAAAAATTAAATTTCAGTAGACAGAATAAAATAATGATAATAATGATTTACAGACAAAATAAAGTGAGTAGGATTAATACTACGTGTGACCAATTAATCAAATCGTTTCTCATTACTCAGTAGTGTTAAATTAACAGATTATGAGTTTAATTATAGTTTTGTATCTTTTCCGACAACGGCGTAACTAATAAGTAACCGGCAACTGAGCAAGAACAAGACCAAAGGCCGAAAAACGACGAGGCTCGGGAACTTAAAATTTCAAGCAACTGTATACCCAACCGCAATTCGAACAAAACAGAAATGAACAAGAACGCAAGAACCGATTCGAACAAAACAGAAATGAACAAGAACACAAGAACCGATTCGAGCCAAACAAAAGAAGTTTCAAAATTCGTAGGAAAAGTACCAAATTTCGGCCAAAATTTGTGATTTCAAGGACTAGGATTTGGAAGGCTAAAGATAATCATCTCATTCTCAATCCTATCATGTTGTGCTATAGATTAAATAATACATAGACAGAACAGAGCAAATTTTTCTTGAAATGTATAATCTTTAGATGAACCAAGTTTTTAACAGGGTAACAAATATAATCAAGATGGGGACACCATTACAATTTCAATCTCACATGTGTGTGACCAAACAATAGATCCAGAGGATGCCAACAAGATATGTACAGACAATACTCCCAGCTCCAGATCAACCAAAAACCGCTCCGAGTCGATTCAAAACTCCCACTTACTTGGTCCACCAGTAAATTAAAATTAAAAACGTGCACACAGATGCAACTAAGGAGAGTATGATGGTGTCCATGGACTTTTTCTTCTTTATTGATGAGAGAATGTTATTAACCTGCACAATATCAAGAAAGCTTCGCTTTTATTTTATGTCCAGCATATCTGGGATTTTTATCATTTCAAGTGTGCAGTGTGATTTTTGCTGGATAGGCACATTTAGTAGTTTTACTTACCGTTGGAAGACGGCTTCCCACATTACTAAGCTTCGAATTAATGCCCCCAAATGTGGAGCGCTGGAAGACTAGGGACTTCAATGTTTCTTGAGCTTGAGATATCACAGAGTCCACCTACAGGAAAACGAAGAGTTAACTCGGAGAAAAAACAAATACAGATCCATATAGGAAACAGAATCAGTTAACTTTTACATGATTTGGCATCATATTATGATATAGTATCTAATATCTTAATTGGAATCATAATAATGCAATTTGCCAACTTATCCAGTTATTAAGGCACATGCTAACCAAGATAAGCTCGCTATTAGGTGATCCTGAAAAAATATGTTATTCCCAGCCATGGTAATATTGTGAATCAAAGCAGGCATTTGTATGATATACACATCATCAGATAATGAATGCTCTCTCACTTTATCAGTACGTTCAGAGTTCTTCATTAGCAAGCAACCATGGCTGTCTAATACGATGTGTAATCACATTTTGTATTCTTTGGTTTAAACAGGACCTCCACAATTTACCCCTACAATATGCCTAGCAACATAGCATGAGTAATTTTTAAGGTCTATAACTTGCCATCTGGCAAACATGTAGTGTCCCACAAAGCAAACCCAGTAGCTTTTTCAGATGCAACAAAGAAAATTATATTTCCATTATCTTCATGTTCTTTTGGTGGCAGCTCATGACTCATGAGGCCAACATCATTTCACCTATAACACTACATAGACAAGGCTACCCATTACCTGGCTGGAATTTCTATGGAGAGAAGCACGTTCCTTGAGAAGAGCTTGATCATAAGAACCACCACCTTCTTCAAGGTCTAATCTTGAACGGTCAAACTCCCTAAAATCCTCAAGAAGTGATGCATGCTCTTTTTTAGCTCTATGACTGGAATGAAGTCGCTTGAACTCCTATGGAACCAAAAATAAAGGCACTTTAAGCAACATAGAATTCTTAATCAGCCATATGGAAGAGAAAGAAGCTAAAAAAACACAAGAAAGACGATACTGTAAAAGAATCATAAACATACAAAATTCAAATGAACAACTCGGAAATGCCAAGATCAAAGAAATTATACAGGTGGGGTTTTAGGTTTACACTTTTACAGTATTTATCCACACCGTCTTATGTCACTACTTCTACAAGTAATTATGCAAAAAATCTTCATCTGAGTAACCTCACAATTCAAAGCCAAGCCATACACACAGAACGAATTCCTAAACAGCGAATGACAAGACAATTGTAAACCTGAGTAAGATCCTGAAGGATTTCCTGGTGTCGGGTCAATGTATGAGAAAAGATCTCTGATCCACCAGATGACACCCACGCTTGCATTTGGACATTAACTTGCTGAAGCTGTTTCAGGAGATGATCGATTCCAGACTCCAAATCATTATCGTTACATGATTCAACTTTTGTAGAGACTAACTTGCGATACAAGTGCATCTGTTCATCCAGCTGAGTTTCAAGTTTCCTCGCCTGTTTAGATGCAAGCACAGGACAGAAACAACCATATATCAAACAAAGTGAAATTGATGACACAGCTAATAGTATATGAAGAATCAGATCCAGAATCGAATCGCACAAAACGATAACAATATTCACAATGCAGTGGAGGAGTCATTAAGCATGATATCCGCATAACAAATGGTGATCTAATCGTAATTGAATTATATTTGCAGACTAGGTTATGTAGGAACCACCACCACAAGTAAACATCACAAATCTGATCATGCCGATTGTAGCCCTAAAATCTAGATTCTAGTTGATTTGGAGCGCGCGAGCAAATGAAATTGCGACGAAGGAAGAGAAAATAGTCAAAAGAATCGAGATAGATACCTGTTTGCGCAAGGAGTCCCAAGAGGCGGGGGGATCCATTCTCAGTCAAAATTCAGATGTGTGGCGGATGAATTGAATTGCAGGAGGGGAATTGAAGTGGAGAAAGGTCCAAAATTCAGCAGAAGAAGAGGAGAATTGGAGGTTTGGGAAGAGGAGAAACGTGAAAATGAAGGAAATGGGTGTTTGTTTGAGCGAGAGCGAATTGTCAACCACTACTGCTGCTACGGCCACCACTCCACGCCGGTTGGCCCCCTCTCTCTCTCTTCTCTTTCTCTCTCTTCTTGAACTCTAAATTCAACCCTTTTTATTCTTTTATATTCTTAGCAATTTACATACATCGGTAAGAAGAAAGGATCACCTGCGGCAAGTCCCGATTCATCTTCTAATACACACTCACAAATATAATAAATGATGATGGGTCACTTATGTTTGTGAGTGTGTATTAAGAGATGGATCGGGATGTGTCGTAGGTGATCCACTCCGAGTTTACATTGCTTCAATCAGTAAAAATATTAAAAAATAATTTTTTGCAGTGTTATTTAGTAGAGTATAATGGTGTATATTAAATAAAAAGTGATACTTTTGTAAATTAAAAAAAAGATATACTTCTATCGTCTCAATTTGAGTAAAAAATATAGTATGGAGAAATGTTGAGGTTGAAAGATAATTGAATATGAATTTCATGTATTATTTTCATAATAAAATACAGTAAGTATAATGAATTAATAGAATATGCGACCAACTTATTATAAATGGTAGTAAACGATAGAAAGGACATGCACCGACATAAAGGATGAAGTAGCTAATAATGCTCAAGATTTATCTTGAGAATATCTGAGATTGATTGGTCCAAAATTACCAAAAATTTATTTGATGATGATGAGACCAATTAATTTGGTTAAATTGATCAAAAACTCTCCAAGATTTACTTTTTTATTAATGTGATTGACTGGATCAATTAATTTGATTGGATTGATTTTGCGATATAAGAAGAGAAAAACTCATAAGTTCAAGACTATTCATAAATCTCTACCTCGTATAATTCATCAAACCAATTTATTATACTACACCAACCAATTAAAACACAATTTTTGCTACATTTTAATCAAGACTTCATCTTCCCAATCGCAGCAAATTCTGATCATATCAGCTCTTGTACATAAAGAAAAGCATCAAATTAACACCAAATTAAAAAAATTGTTTCTACTAAACCGTCGAAATTATAGACGAAATTTGAGAATTGTAGTCTTTTACCACCTAAACTGTAGTCAAATATTACAGACAAACAGACATACAAAAAATGTATTTTAGTTGTACATACAACATCCTAAATAGTCAGTCAGTCAGTAGCCTGAGGGTTCGGTTTCTCCTCCGTTTCTACATGGTCAGATCCATTACCAATTGATTCTACTGCTTCGGCATCAGCACCAGCATTTCCATTACCAATTGATTCTGCTGCTTCGGCATCAGCACCAGCATTACTTTGATCGACATCCATCGCCTGGCTACTATCTACTACTGTCAGTATTTGGGTTATTTCTTCGCTCATTTCTTTGAGGGGGGCCAGCTTTTTCCTCGACTCCAAACTTGCTTCACCCGAATCGAGCACGTTATCTTTCAATATCATGGTCATCTGCAATAAGAAAAACACGATACCAGGTTACATTCGTCTTGCTCACTGTTTATGCAGAAACTTTCTTCTTTGCTGTTTGGTTTACCTCATTGAAGAGCCTAGCAATGGCCAAGCGCTCCTGTGTGGTGTCACAAGCACATTCTGAGATTTCTGCAGAAGCTGCATTCACCCGAAATTAAGAATGACTGGAACTCGATAATTCTGTATTAATTAGTATTAGTATTCTTGTGGATGGGATTTAAATCACTCACATATTATTTCAACTTCTGGGAACGGATCAATCATTTTGGTATCAAATGCCTCAGAACATGGAGTTTCTGCTTCTTTGACCTTGCGTGGTGGCTCTTCGTTTGGAACTCCATTTGGTTTCTCATCAGCCTGCGAGAAATCACCCTTTATTTAGAGAATATTATAATGCCAGGTCTAACAACAATCAAACCAAAATCGGATGAACCAGAGCATTTTCCCCTGCTTACAGCTATCAAATTAGAGGAACATTAAAAAGGACTTACATAATAAGCTCTCTGCAGCTCTGCGTTGAGACCTTTTTCTAGAAGCAGAACCCTTTTCTTGATAAATTCAACTTGTCTTCTCTGCATCTCCCGGAAATGATACAGCATGGACTGGTCTTGGAAAAGTTGTGATCGGGATGTAGTATCAGTAGCTCCTTGCGCAATATCAGGAGTAGCTTCGCTCCCAGCAGTAGTCCCTTTTGCCTCATTTCCAGGTGCTTCAGCATGTTCTGAGTTCACACCATTTGTTGACTGAGATATTCCCGGGTTGGAAACTTGAGGCGGGGGAACTCCAGCAGCAGAGGCCTGGGCCTGAGAAGTCCCCATAGCATTCTGCACTTGAGTAGCTCCTGGGGCAGGTGTATTTATAAATGGAAGGTTCAACTCCTGACAAATCACTTCTTGTATTCTCAAGTCCTTGTCATCAACAATTGCTTGCCATCTTCCATAACCATGCCTGATATTGGATGATAAAATTATATCGAATCAGGGTTACTTAATCAAGTACAATAACAGAATCAGCAGTGCCTAAATTGCATCACATATCCAATCACATTCCTCACATCTCCTCTCATCGCAGCCTGCTTTGGGTTCCCATGCAAGCATGTGTGAGTTGGATTTTTTTTATTGATTATGGTAATTTCATTTGACAATTTATTCTTTTGGTTAAACATTCCTGAAAATTGCCTAATGGACTATATTTTCATATGACAAACTTTACGTAGTGAAAAATCTCAAGGAAGGGTAAACAAATACTATACTTCATTACTGCTCGCAAAAGCAACTTATCGTGGTGATCCTTCCAAACTCTCCCTCCTTTCAATCCTGGATAGCGGGATATGATATCATCCTTGAAAACACTAGAGCCATCTGATAACACCTTTAACTGTAAACCAAAATATATATATTAAAACAAAGATCAAACAAGTTCCAGCACATTTAACATGCACCTGCAATTTCCCTCAGGAAAAGTAAGGAGAGAGAAAAAAACAATAACTTTATCGGATCACATTAGGCAGGCTAAAGGTTATCCACCTAATTGTTTCTAAGTAATGAATAAACTAGCTAAGACATGCAGTACCCTCCATATCCAATAAAACAAGATGAATTTTTTTTTTATATAATCTAACAAAACAAAGATAGACCGAGTGTATGTTTTACTGAATACTGGAACTTAAAACAAGTCATTAATATTACTTATCCAAGATACAAAACTTACTTTGTCCCTGATGAGAGATAGTGTTCCTATTCTGACGAGTACATCCTCTATTCTTAGTCCCTCTTTGGGTACATTGTCTGCAGCCAACAGATAGTGTGTATTAGTTGATCTTGTTGGGACCTACAAACTTTTGCGCAGGCAGATATAAGCTGAAAAGACTTATAAAGTAATCAATTACCTGAAAATGTAGGGGAGTCGTTTATCTCTTCGCATATGTGATGCAAGAAAAGTCTCCCGTAACTGCATAACAGCAAATACAAAATATAAGCCCATGTATAACTCGGAATTATGTTTTGCCACAAAGATTGATAAGCATTTCGGTTAAGTAATTTCATTTTTGGTTCTGGAAAAGAAATAATGAGTTCTAGGGGGGGCATGTTCGTCAAATTTATAAGGAGAAGTTTAAGCAGGAAATGCTCCACAATCTGTGTGGCAAAATTATACGGATGGGTTTGCACCCAACACTAGTATGGTCACTAAACACATACCATTTTTCATCATATTATGCTAATTATATACACACTGATTCAACCAAAATTTAAATGCATAGAAGAATAAATTTGTGTAACCAATAACATACTCGCTAATTTCATCATAAGACTTCTGCTTTAGACGTGCGGCGAACTCTGTCCAATCATATTCTCCAACACCAAATCTGAAGAAAAGGTTTTAAATAGCTTGTTTATTCTTCACCATAATTAACTAGAGAGATGATGAGTTATGGAATGGAAGTAAGAGAAGGACTAAAATAAATATAAGGATATACTTGACAAATAATACCTCATCAAAATTTGGACAAACACAGCCCTCTGACTCTGGTTAAACCCAAGTACTCGAAGGTATCTTCCTTCGCCCTCCATGAGAGGAAGTTTTTCTGAAGTGTCTACAAGTACAAAACGAAGAAAAGCAATTAATGACATCTTTATGCAATTGTATAGTCAATTGATATTAGAAAATACCACGTGATCTTTTTCTGTAGGATTTCTTTACAGCAGCAGCTCCAACTGTAGCTGTCTCATTATCTGTTAACTCAGCCTCATAATTATCATCTTCCCCGTCAGAGCTTACATCTTCTAAACCAGCAAGGTCATCTTCTTCAACAGATACCATCTGCATATACTGAAACCCCTGAGATTTGTATCTAATATGTGCGCGTGTATCTATAGTCCAATGAAACTTAATTGTGTATCAATCAACTACCATGCTTGTCAGGCGTAATGGTGAAATTAGGAATGGCATCAAATATATATAAGCACTCCCAACTCAGAACACAAATGGTGTGATATGAATAATCATATAAATGGTGGAGCCAGGAATGTGCATGAAGGGGGGAAAATTTACCTATGAAGGAAATTTAAGAATTTGAGGAGGGGCATTTAGTGAGAAATTAAAAAAATAAATTTTACAATAGGTAATATATATATGGAGTAGAAAATATGAGGTGGGGCAAATGGTCCTATGCCTTTACTAGATCCCCCCATATTATAAAATATTTGCAAATTAATTATTTTCGTTGGCTGACAAGTGCTTTATTTAGTCCAATGAAACTTAATTATGCATCAATCAACTATCATCCCTGTCACTGTCATCATAACTCTTGAATTACAAGACATGTTCATCCCCATAAGCAACAAAGAGTACCTGCTTGCGGCTCCTCTTTCCCTTGCCCATCGCATTAAATTCTTCAACTTTCTGCACTTCGTATTTATCTCGCAACAGATCTTCCCAGAAGCTTGCACGTTCAGGATTTACAGAGGCTTTACTTTCTGATGGTGGAGCAGGTACCTCCTCTTCTGTTTCCGCTTCATCAACATACTCGAAGTTGGCTACCTGAAATAGGTTTCAACTTTCAAGTTAACTTCATCTAGAATAGAGGTTCAAATGCAAAACAAATAGATAGATGATATCTCTTATCCCAAAGTACTTCTTAAGAATATTTACATGTGAAGCACAATCAATACCAGATAAAATTAATATCATACGAGACCGAATTGAACACATAGAAAACATGACCCAACAGCTCAGACCAATATGAGAACCAATACCACAGAATTATGGTAGCCAATGCTACGATTGTTCAGGAAACACTACCAAAAAATATTAGAGATACTGTTAATTATGAACCTTAAAAGCCTTTAGAAATCCATCCTCCTCTTCATCGTCTAACAATGCCTCTTCCTCTCCAATTTGATCCCGATTAAGTAATCTAGATCACATAACATTTAAAGTTCAGAGTGATGACAGAAAGTGAATCATAACATCCAATGGTAATTTTGAGAGAATTAATTTACCGATCAATTGCAGTATCATCGTAATGAATTTGACGAGATTTTACTGATTCATCGTTATCATCAGCAAATAACTCCATTGAGCCATACCTGATAATGTCATCTAATTCTTCCTGCATTCAAATATAAGTATATTAGGGAAAGAAACCTCTGAAAAGTACAAAGAGCAGAAATTCACTTAATTAGCAATCAGATACTGTGGAAGTAGAAATCCGGAGTATTTTATTACTCCCTCCGTCCCACAATAAAAGTCACATTTTACCATTTCGGTCCGTCCCACAATAAGAGTCACATTTCTCTTTTACCATAAATGGTAACTAGGTCCAACATTCCACTAACTCACTTCACTCACAATTTATTATAAAACCAATATAAAAAGTGGGTCCCATATTCTACTAACTTTTCCAACCCACTGTTCTTTACATTTCTTGAAACTCGTATCCACACCAAATGTGACTCCAATTGTGGAACGGAGGGAGTAGTTATTATATGTATAACACAGCTGTGGGGGATCATTATTCCAGCCATATGTTGGTCATCATGGTTAGAGTAAAGGAATACGAGAATCTTCTAGGATAACAAATAACCTTTTGAGGAGGTATGGGGTAGAGTAAAGATCAAATCACTGAGGACTTAAAGGCCTTTTTGTGGTAGATATCACTAATTATTAGAGATTGGAGTTAAATTTGTACCAGTTAGTATGCATTCACATTTCAGAAATTTCTCACTTTTCAAGTTTTCATCCCTTTATAATACATACTCATTGATGATTAGTTGAATCCAAATAAAAAAAATTTCTTTTTCAAAAAGAAAATTGAAGTACGTATTATGGCACCAAATTGACAAATCAATTTTACCTGGTTGAACTACACACTAGTATTTAGCCAAGGTAATTTTACCTGGTTAATGTTTTGAGCTTTAAGCCTTCCAACAACTAGATGCTCCAAAACCATTTTCTTTTTGGTCAATTGCATCATCCTTTCTTCAATGGTTCCTCGTGTTATTAGCCTGTAAATCATAACCTGCATAAATAAAAGAGTTCAAACTCACTGAACAAGAAAATAGGCTAAATATCCAAGTGAAGCCAAGAGATGATCTAAAATGAGCATTAACCTTGTTGGTTTGGCCAAGACGGTGAGCTCTTGCCATCGCCTGTAGATCTGCATGAGGATTCCAGTCGCTGAACATTTTCGATGATTAATTACAAGACAAATACAGATTATCAAAATGTGAAAGTGAAACAGTCATGATGAACAGAAAAGTATATACAAACATGCACCTGAGTAATAAAGACTTGCCAAGCCATGGCTATTGAAATCACAACAACTACACTACGCAACTATAGAACATACAGAATATATTTAAAGAGACTTTCCTCAAATACACATAAATATGCCTATACTCAGAAAGATATACATTCAGGACCATGAAGGAACTATCTCATGCCACAGAACCATGAAGGAACCATTTTGTCAAGTGTCACTTGTTTGTGGGAGTTGACATGAAACGGTGCAAATAAGAAATTAGGCCTCCTCCAGACTATTTGTTGGAAGAAAAAAATTAAAGATTGCAATTTGTATTAAGCATGATATTATGGAATGAAACGCTTGAGAGAAAATTACTGCATGCAAATAGCAGAAAAGAGAAACTAAAACTTAAAATAAGGAATCCAGTATAGTGTAAGCTTGATTGAGGACATCAAGGTTCAAGTATATCCCCAGCATATAGCTAGCCACCAGCAACCTTGCAATATAAGTCATGCCATAATATGCAGACATATAAATAGAAAGCTAAGCCATAATATGCAACAAAATGTCTTTGAACTCCAAACAGCATTACCTGTCATATATAATGACTGTGTCAGCAGTAGCAAGGTTAATCCCTAGACCCCCAGCTCTAGTTGATAACAGAAAACAAAATCTTGATGAATTCTTTGCATTGAACCTATCTATACGAACTTGTCTTTCAGCTCCACCAACTTTTCCATCAATCCTCTCATAAGTCCATTTCTGAAAAATATGAACAATAAATCAAAAAAAGTCTCCAATACATTTGAAGGTATTGAGCTTATAGAGTTGCTTCCACATACCCGATAGTTACAGTAATCTTCTAGCAAGTCCAACATATGCTGGAATTGAGAATATATCAGAACTCTGTGGCCCTCCTCTTTGAGTTTTAACATCATCTTGTCCAATAGTTGCAATTTCCCAGAGGATTCCAACAATTGCCTGGGATAATAATGTGAGACGAACAAAATGTAAGAGACATACACTGAAAAAGAACATGATATTCAGGCACTAACTCCTGTCATTCATCCAATAAAACACAAGAGAAAACCAGAGTGAGACATTTACTTGTTAAACTCATTATTATCATCTGGTTCAACGCCCTCCAACATAAAGGGATGACAGCAAAGCTTGCGAAGTTCCATGACCACATTTATAAGGGAAATCTAGCAAACAAATATGTTAACAAGGTTAAGTTATCTGTTACATTATGAAGTACTAATGCGTGTGTGTTTTGTCTTACCTGGGCACCTCCTTTGCGAGTAAGTATCTGATAATTACGAGTCAAGATTGCTTTGTAGTACTCCTTCTGCATGCTACTCAACTCAACACGAAGTATTAGCTCCTTTTTAGGGGGCAGCTCCTTCATGACATCCTTCTTCACTCCTGCAAGTCGAAGGAAAATGTTATCCACAGCCACATGATGATGGATAAGGGTATGATGTACAGTAACCGATTACAAAAAAATAATTTAAAAATTGGTTATGTTGTAGACTCGTATAAACCTTAAGGACAAATAAAAAAGGAGAATAATAAACCTAGCGACATCTCATAATGACAGCTAATAAAGTCAAAGTAGAAGTAGACCAATGGCAACATAGTTCATTACACAATGCACGAGAGTTTATTTATGCAATCTAAGATATAACTATAGACAAGTAAAGTGTAGCTGATGTGTAGAAATTTGGTTCAAACTTCAAAGTAGAATGTGAGAAATGCCCATAAAAGGCAAACGTAATTACAAACTCATAGGCAATATCAGTTCTTTCTTCTTCTTTTTTTTTGGGGGGGTGGGGGGGGGTAGATTTTTATGTCATCTTTCTTCAGTCACCCAGTCAAGGGAAGTCATCCACAGCCATAGTCAGAGAATAGTATAGCTAGGAAATTGACAACATCATACATGATCAGAAGTCTCAAGTGCGTTACACGAAATCCAAAAGTCAGAGCTATAAGTTGAAAAGGCATAAAGTCTGAGTTCATACTTCTGAGGAGATGTGGAGCTAACATCTTATGAAGCCTAGATATTTGTTCCTCCTGATTAATATCCTTGAACTCCTCCTGGAAATCCTCTAAGCTTGCAAACTAAAAAGGATTTTATATCAAACAGAAATTTAGGTCTGCAACATGTCTTAATTGAAAACAATATAACATTAATACATTATTAAACTTATGGTTCAAGCACTAACCTTCCCAGCATCAAGGAAATGCATGAGCATGAAAAGCTCATCTAAGTTGTTCTGCAATGCATGAGTCCAACAATTACAACATGGTTATAGAAAAATTAAATTGCTTAAACTAGACAACTAGTTTAATACATACATCATGCAATGTTATCTAGAATTTTTGTTAGACTTCAGGCAATATTCAATACATGACATTGGATGAATTAGCCTACCTGAAGAGGTGTGCCAGTGAGCAGGACCCGATGTCTGGTGGAGTATTGCTTCAATGAAGAAAACAATTTAGAGTCCTTGTTTTTGAGCCTATGGCCTTCATCAACAATCTACAAAGAGGAGAAGAGCAAATTTTCAGACAAAGTATGAGATCAGATCATAATCAGCATTAATGGATATATGATCATCTCACCATGCATTCCCACTTAATAGGCTTCAAAGATGTTGAATCCATATTGATCATTTCATAGGATGTCAGAAGCACATCAAATTTTATTCGATCGTGTCTGCTTTCACTGACAGATTGGCCACTTTTCTTTTTCTTGTTCTTCTTGTGATTTTTGGGATAGTAAAATTCGTATTCCCTTATCACTGCACGTGCTTGAGAAGCGCCAACATACATCACCTGCAAAAGTTAACTTTTGATTAGTTACAACACAAACTAATCTGATGTAATCTGTTACTTGCCAACCAAAAATCACAAATACTTACAACATTCATGTGAGGAGCCCATGTGGCAAACTCACGTTCCCAATTCCTCAATGTTGAGAGAGGAGCAACCACAAGATGAGGAGAAGATATATTCTCCTCATAAAGAGATGCTAAGAAGGCAATGCTCTGTATTGTTTTGCCTGCATTCATGAATAATTGTAAAGAATGATTAGTGATGAATTCTACTCCAAGAAGAAAGTAAGAGGGATAGCAAGCTGAATGAAATTAAAACAGCGAGTGAATTAAGCATACCAAGTCCCATTTCATCAGCAAGTATCACATGGGTCTGTTTGGACCAAGCAAAACGTAAGAAATTAAGTCCTTCAAGTTGATATGGGTGCAAAGAACCTTGGTTTCAATCACAAAGTCAAAAGAAGGGTTAGTTATGACAAACGTTAACCAAATACCCAACTGGATGAAAAGCATCAACTACCTCCAGAGAGGAAATCAGGGCTGCTCTCATACTGCTGAAAATCTTTCTGTTTATTTTTAACTTCCATAGCATCATGAAGGCTGCTCTTCTGTTTTCCAGCAGATACCTTTCGAGTCTGACGTCTTTCGTAGTTCTCAATTTCACTATGGAAGGATGAAATATCAGATTCCAGTTCCCAAGAGCATTCATCATATGGTAGCTCCTTCCACTTCACAAGATATTCTTTCCCATGTTCTACTTCCCTGGCATTCAGAATATTCAGCAGCACATAGCATTATAAAAATGAAACAAATATAACTAAAGCATGTTAGTAACAGAAGTTACAGGAGCAACCAATTGACTGTATGGACAGAACATGTTAATCACCAGGACTCGAATTAATTTCATGAGATAGTGAAAGCCTTCTTTTTAGAAAATATAAACATATGAATAACTGCCAGTAGTTGTCCATGCAGGTTCACTTCTACAAAAGAACTTTCAACTATCCAACAAAGGATTGTACCCGCTTTATGAACCACTACTGGCTATGAGATATATTCTGTTCTGTATACCATGAAGCTTATAATCTCTTGCCACATCTTACCTCAAAGCATATACTACCTCCGTCCACAAAAAGTAGACTAATTTTACCATTTTGGGCCATCCACCAAAATTAGACCGATTCTAAATATGGAAAGTTTTAAACAAATTCTAACCTCGCGCAATCATTCTAAAGTTGGACCTCACAATCCACTAACACTACTTTCACCATCTCTTCCCTCCCTCTCTCTTACTTTACCAATTGCGCATTAAAACCCGTGTCATTTACAATTTTGTCTATTTTTTTTTTGGACGGAGGGATCCACTAAAAATCAACTTTTTAAAGTTTGAGTTGGAGACAACATTTCACACTTAATTTTCTAAAGATAGAATAGTAGGCTTGTCAAAACACAGTGATAAACTGTCAAGATAAAATTGACACAAAGTTTCAAGATTTAAATATTCAATGGATCCAAAATATTAATCCACCTGCAAGAAATAACCCGATCCACCGTTGTCCAGTCCGGCCTGATGGCAACACACTCATCATCAGCGTTATTAGATGAAGAAGCTTGTCTGTGGAAGTTGTTCACTTTAGTTCTTAATCGAGGATTAGACTTGTATGCCTTCACAAATTCCTTCTCCGGTACCCTGAAAACAGTACATTGAGATTTTTAAAATGCGAGAATATAATTAGACTGCAATAATTGCTACATGGCACATTCCTATGTGCCAGGCTTATCTTCTTTTGAAAAAAATTACACAATAGTCATTTGACCAATAAGAAAGATAAAATGCTAAGAAAGAAACATTTGGCATCTTCCAAATAACTATCAGCTGGAAGCTTCCAATGGTGCAGCGATTGGGGAGAAGACATGGCGTAAAACCTTGAATCGGAAAGGAACCAAGAACATGGGAGGTTAGACAAAAACCTACCATACGCAATGGAGGTAGGACCTTCCTTTCCATTTTACTAAATAATGTTTCATCATAACTTGATTAGATCCGAGCTCGGATGCATCACTGTCACTAACAGTGCTTGGGCGCATCTCACAATCAAGTATCTTATCAAGTTCATTCAGATGGCCCACCTGTCAAAGCACAAGACACCGTGATGCGACAGTTCAAACGCAAGCTTCTTGTATATGATCCTCACTAAGAGTACTTCTGAAACCCAAAAAGAGAAAAAAGAAAAACAAAAATCATACACATTCAGGACATTTCCAACTGCTAGGAGGAGGACCTTCTCTTGAAACTGGAAGCAAGCATTTGGCATGATATGAATAGGTACATGTTTCACAGCTCCAAAGATCATCATCTTTTCCACAACTTTGACATAACCCTTCTTTCTATAAAAAAATTAAAAACATATAAATAAAGATATAAGGAATGAATTGATGATAACAATAAGCTTATATGGACCAAGCATTATTTATATTTATTCCACAGAGAAATGTGTACTTGAGCAACTAATCAATAAATTGATAATATATGAGATGCACTCTCCTTTACCCACACGGATTCTAAATCTTAAATCCACTGAAAGATTTTCTTAAATTTTGTCTTCAATTTGAAGTCTAGATTTCACGAAAAAAAATGTTACCCAATCCTATGAAGCAACCTTCTTTTTATTCTATAACTCCTTTGCGTTGTATGTGTGATTGAGTTGTGTAATGTAAGTGTGCCAGCGTGCAGCTGATTTAAATTGATTCATTCTATTCACCAATCTGTTCAATATAAAGTTAGGTTGTTGTGAAGGTTGTTTGCTAGGATCTAGTAACTTATATATGATGATAGAAATATGTTACATCTTGATTTGTGCCACGTGTGATAACATGGCAATTGGCATGTTAGCGTTACTCCCGCGTTGACAAGAGATAAAATAGTTTTGACTTCGGTATGTATTAATTAGTCATATATTAATAATCTCAGTGCAAATATTTGTTTATCATCCAACGAAAAACATGAAAAAAATAATTAATGCAAGATTAGAGAATACAACCAGGATATACATGGAAACTAGTCAAGCGGCCAAAAAAAACTAAAGAGTGTTTGAAGGGCACATTGACAGGCGTCATACAAGTCTCGCACATTTTAACATAAAACCACGAGCCTTCACAATTTTCCGCAAAGGAAGGTCAACACTCCTTTGTCTTATGAATCAGATTATGTTGCAAAGAATCATTCTTATCATAAAATTACTATACTTTATGTGTCTTAACTTTTACCACCACCACCACAAAACAACAGATTTTGTCGGCAAAAAAACACCCAAATTTAAGCATAATAATTATTGGCATCCAAATTCCATTCTCACATGATCTTGTTGCCTATTACTATGTATATGTTACTTTGTATAAACAAGACAATCCACGGAAGTTAGTAACGGAACATCGAAAAATAACCCTTCTTCCAATCTTCAGCAAATTTCAGGTCCACAGAATCAGAACAACAAAAAGGAAAAACAAGTGCTTGTCAGCTGAGAAGCAAGCTCCTAAACATATACAAGAAAGAGGAACTGAGATGTACCAATAGATACATACAAGCATGTATACATATACAAAGAGGGAGAGAGTGCAGGAGTGATAAAAAGAGAGCAGCAAATAAATGCATATAAAGGGGGAAACGGCTAAAAGGAACGTATAATCGAGCATAAATAACGTGAAAGGACATCAAATTACGGCAATGAATTGGCAGAATTACCACATCGGGGCGTTGGAATCTCTCAAAATCATCAGACGAGGGACCGACCCCCGGTCTCTTCTTCACGAAATCACCCTCGTCGTCGGACTCGTCGAGGGTGTAAATGGGCCTCCGATCGGATCGAACCCGCAATCTCTCCACCAAGCTCGACATTTCTGCAACAAAGAACATGCACACAAGCACAATTGGTTAGAAAAGAGGGTTTCTGAGCTCGATTCGAATTGGGGGTGAAAAAAAGGTGGCTTAATTCTTGGTGCAATTGCGAGCTTACCTTCCAAAACCACTGTGGAGAAAGGCAAGTGAGACAAATCAGAATGAGGGAAGACTGCTTGTTTTGGAAATTGAGAGCGGGTGCGAGAGAAAATGGAGGGATTTGATTATTGGGGAAGGGGCACGCGCTGTGATTGAGACAGAGTGAGTAGAGTGTTACAGTGTTCGTCTCCATTTATAGTGGCTGTTGGATTAAATTGGATTAGGTTAATGGCAAAATTACTAATTCCGTCCAACAAAAATAGGCATAGCTGTGTATGACGTGGATTTTAATGTGCAATTAGTAGAGTAAGAAAGAGAAGAAAGTAAGAGAAAAGTAATGTCGGTGGATTGTAGGATCCGCATTGTTAGTATTTAAATGTTTAAAATTTTCGGTATTTAGAAATTGGTCTAGCTCTGGTGCATGGCTCAAGATAGTAAAACTAGTCTATTTTTTATGGGCAGATGTAGTCTTTTTTACGAACGAATTAGGTTAGCGTACAAATAATATTTTTCACTTTTTCTTAACTTAATCTTTTAGTAAAATTTTGGTCCTTTTCAATCTCGATAAATTTGATAAGTATAAAAAAATGCGAAGAGATTGGCAGGGGGCTAAACCTCTTTACATGTCATGTCCATGCTTGTTGTTGTTGTCTATGTCTCGTTCAATTATTATCTTATTTGGCTAGTTACCTATAGTGAATATAGTGATATTGCTTCGTGGTTTGAATCTATAGCGGTGGTGTAGCTCGTACACTCATGTGAAACGAAGTTAGTTAATCTCAAAAACATTTTTTAACATTTTTGTCTCCGTACCGTGCTTGACATTGTTGTCTCCACGTCGCTCAGTTATTGCATTGCCTAGCTAGTTATCAAGAGTGAGTGTAATGTCACTGCTATAGTCCAATCTACAATAGGCATGTAGTTTATACACTCATTTAAAAAAAAATAGGTTAACGTGAACATTATTTTTTACATTTTTAATTTCTTCTTAATTGTGTCTTTCGCAGTTTCAATCCATCTTAATATGCGTAGTTCAGTTTTTAGTCGTATCAATATATCGACTAATTATAACTATAAAAAATTATAAGAATTTCGACACCGTCAAAAAAATATGAAATTGGAATAGGTTCGAGTCCCCATTGACAATTGTCCACACTATGCTTGTCACTGTCGTTCTTAATTATTATGTTACCTAGCCAGCGATTTAAACGTTCTTATTTTGTTTCTCATAAATTTGAAACGTGGCATGTAAATTAAACAAATCAAAGATGATATTTATCACCGACATTTTTTAAGTTAATATATCGATGTACAACGAAGTATACTCAATTACATAAGGCTAATCACACGTGCAAACACTTTTTTAAAACACAATTAGTAAACGAATATATAACTTTAAAGGCCTCGCTACGGAAAACTCGAATTCAATACCTTTGGCCTCGGACATTACCTCTTTACCGTCCAACTCACACACACATAGGTCTCCTTCTTCTCTAGTGATACTAGTGATCTGATATCGATCATCGTTAAAGCGCCAATTTAACCAGCATTGGATTTTTTTCATGTCACATAGCATAATGCTATATTATTATGGTATCTAGTAAAATAAGAATTGTGAAGGGAAATTAATGTTACTCATATTACTATACTAATAACATGCATAGTTTTTTGAAATTTTATAATTAGAATTTACCGGGGTGTAACAATTTATATTTTTTTACCACGTGGTAAACAATTAACGATGGCATTCCAAAATTTTGGATATACCGATTAGTGATAATTACTGAAACAATGTTAAAAAAATTATGAAATTTGCAATGTGCAATTAGCCCCGCTCCATGTTATAGAATGTTACAATGATATTTGAAATTGTAGTACAGTACACTGTATTTAAGACTTAAGTCGTATTTCCATATAAAAATTTGAAATTACATACTACTATTACATTGCATTTAAGTCACATTTCCATTTCTAAAAACGGCAAGTCATCATTAATATATTTCAATATTTTTCTATTTGTTCGTTATATCTTACTTATCTTTTTACATATTAATTTAATTAAATTAGTTTTATGTCTTTACTTAATGCAATTAACAATATCTCCTAAATTTCTATACCATCTATCAAGTTACAAGTATGCCATCTTCTCTAACGAGGGACAAAATGAATTATTTTTAATGTAACTTTTTATTCATTTGATCATATATAAATTAAGGATAAAGTTTAAGATTTGTCTTGTATACTTGACCTATTTTTTTTTTGGTCCTACATAAGTTTAAGGTAGTACTAAACAATATGTATTGTTCCATATTCAATGAGCTCCGAAAAAACTGACGGTCAACCGCATTTTGTTTGGATCATGATTTAAAAAATATAATTTTAATTGCGCAACCTAAAGTCCAAAATTGATATAGTACATTTGGAGTACCAAAACTAGCAACTAAAAATGACATTAATAAAATACAAAAATTTACATAATATTAAATAGTAAAAATTGCATAAAAATTGTACCTAATTTGATTTTCTATAATTTTTTATTAAAATAAATCATGTTCAATTAAAAGATATTAAAATAAATAATTTAGAATATAATTTTTTAATTTATATATATAAAAAATTCGTGGTCACAGAGACTATTATCCATCCCCGCAAATAAAAATTCAAAATAAATTAAAATTTTAAAATTGACCACAAATACTTGTCAGTCCTGCAACATCGAGTTACTATTAACGAAGCTCACGATTATTTTCCACAAAGGCACGTCTGCAAATTTCTGCATCATTTTTTTAATTGAAAGAGAAGCGAATAAATAAATGTAATACTACTAGTGAAATTATTTCATATACTTCACATTGAAATAATTTCCTAAAAATAAAATACTTATGTTTAACCCTATCGCACGTTAAACCAATATCTTAAGCAGAATCAAAATAAAAAACTTTTGATTAATAATAATTAGACGTGCCTAAGGTTCAGGGACCGTCAGTTACACTTCGAAACCACATCCCGGTTCCAGAAAGTCTCGAAATGAAACCGAACTTCGACAGTCTTTCGGTTACAGTTCCAAATCGCCGGTTTTTCAGCGATTTTTTGCGGTTCTAATTCGATTCCATGATTTTCTGGTGGTTTTTCGCGCTCGCCTGGTTTTGATTCTAAACATTTGAACTTAAACCAGCCCCCGGTGCAAAATGTCACGGTTTTGGTTCGGTTATAATGTTGCGGTCTTAGTTCGAAATCATAACCGGCGGTTCTTAGTCCACTAAACGTTGGGCATCTCAATAATCGACGAACTGATAACCTATCAATCGCTCTCGAGCCCCCTCAATCCATTCCAGAAACCCGTTGCTACTGTGTTTCTGCACTTGTTGTTCTGATTCTGATTACTCATACGCGATCGAACACGTCGCCATTGGTCCAGTCACGTGCAGCGATTGATAGGAAAATAAACGGGAGCAGTTGATTAAATTCGCGAAACTCGATACCTAGCTTCAGCTGATTCGAATCCGCCACTCGTCCTTGTCGGACCTGGTAAATTCTTCAGCTAAACCTATAATTACTTCTCGTATGTTGTACAATTTCATGGTATGCTTCCATATCCCCATACTTTAATTGCGGTGATTGCGATATCAGGCTTTTGTTTTTGGTTCTTCTCAGATTATAAGGATTAGTTATAGATTTCCACGGTGCTTTAGTTTTCTACGTCAATATATTGAGACTGTAAACTATTTTTGGAATTTGATCACTGGTATTGTAATACGGATAAAATTAGGTAAAAAAGTGAAGGATGCTAGTTTATTTCAGTGCATATGAGAGAGAATATATTGGATTTAGGAGGCTTCTCGTGTATCTCGAGGTTGTGAGGGCTTTGTGCGAGGCATATGTATATATTGTTCTTCTTAGTTCATTTCGTGTATTATGGGAAAAAGTAGCCCATATATTGCTGCATCATGTGAGCTAGAGCTGGTAAAGAAAACGTATTGTGTAACTAACAAAACACTGGTATTTGTTTGATAATGTACTTGTAATGTATATGTGTTCACTGAGTTGTAAATTGGTCAATTACGGATCTATTGAATCTCAGGAACTAGTTGATTTAAGCTCTGGAGGGTTGTTATGTTTGTAGCAGATGTTGAACTATCACCTTGCTTTGATGAAAGCAAGAATGGTTCTCTTATTAAGTCTTCCAATAAACACACTTTAAGTATCAGTGCTCATGGAAGCACTCGTCCATAATTTCGTGGATAAGAAGTGTGACATGTAATCGAGCAAATATCACAAGATGATCCCCTTTAGCTGGATCATATTTTTATTGCCCTCATTCGATCTGCTTCCATTATATGCTTATGTAATCCATTTTTTCTTTGTTTACTCACTTATCTACAATGGGCATGCTTATGTAAGATGGAACTTTTTATCAATATCAGAGGGGTAATATCCTGTTAATTTTTTCAGTTTCTTTCTTTCTGCAAGCAAGGGGAAGATGGCAGACCTGCCTCATTATTTGAGATCTTGCTTCCAGTCTGGGAAACTTGCCTTGTTAGCAGTTCTTGTCTCAGGGGGGATTGTGCTACAAATACTGGTATTCTTTCACACTATGCATTCAAATCCTATGGCTCCATGAGTTTGGTCGTTTATTCTTGCTAAATACTAAATCCACTTTTTTCTTATTGTGTGATAATACTCCCCCAGGCTTGTGCTTTATACAATAATTGGTGGCCAATGTTAACAGGTATCTCTATTCAGTTTTTCTTTGCTGATATGATTTTCTTACAGAATCATCAGTTTTTGGCATTGTTTCTTGTATGAATATTGAATCAATCTTTTAGGAGTTTTTTTTTAAAATTTCTGTAGGCTGGCATAATTAGTACAGAGGGACCTTGCTTGTTTGTTGCTAACTTGCTAGCACATGTGATCTGCAATTTGCAAGTCCAGGAAATGTTGCTGTTTAGTTAATTTGTGAGATTTTCACCTGCACTGTCATCAGCTATAGTATAAGATTTCCCTGGGCATGGACAGAAAAAGTGGGGAGTAGAGAATATATAGAAAATCCTGGAAGACACTAATGGTAAAATTTTGGAATTTAGATATGACTCTGTATATTTCACAAGTCTAGAAAGGCATCCTGAAAATTTTCTTCTTAAGTCAAACCTGGTTCGAAAACATCCTCCCGGGAGGTATACTGTATATATATCAACGAAATTATGTTTTCGCACCATAACCAGATGGAAGTGTTTTTATAAAAAGTTCTTTCAGTTTGCTTGCATCTCGAACCTTAGTGGTTGGGATTAACTATGGAATATGAGTTTATGATTCTTAAAGGCTTCCCAACTTCTTTCTGTAACATTAAAATTATGAGTTCAGAACTCTTTCCATACAAAATGGCTGTCAAAATAATTGTTACTCCTATTATGACTGTGCAGTAGTTTGACCTGATTTAAAATGACCTGAACAAATATTTGGTTGGCTGTCACTTCTAAGAGTAAGATAACTTGCTACCTTCTACTCCCAGTCATCTTTGCCCTGCCAAATTTCTCAAGCTGTTAAAGGTGCTTTTGAAACCTCATGAATCCATCTTTATTCTATTTCATCTGATCTTTGTGCTAGATTCTTGATTTTTTTGGAGGCTAGATTCTTTGATTTTTGGAGGCTAGATTCTTGATTGATCACTTTCCATTTTCCCATAGTGACGCCAAACTGCATGTCTATTGGCGTGCATCTGTTAAACTGTATCTACATTTTCAAGTTGATTCTGAGTGGGGCTTTTAGTCTTAAGATGCTACAAGGTTCAAGGTTCTGATTGTTTCTGTACTGTTTCCTTTTCTTTTTGTTGCAGTTTTAATGTATGTACTTCTACCGATGCCTTTACTCTTCTTTGCTGGGTCCAATGCCTCTTCCCTTTATACTGAATCAAGCAGTGGGTAAAGTTCTTTTTTTTTTTCAATCTAATTGTATTTCACCCCGTACTTGCATCCCGATTTACTTGGCTCTAAAAGACTTTTCTGGGCTTACACCTTTTAATTTGACCCCTGTTACAGTTGGATAGATGCCACTAAGTTTATGACTGGTGCTTCAGTAGTTGGTAGCATTGCCATACCAGTTATTCTCAAGCATGCTGGTGTAATTGGATGGGGAGCATTAGCAATGGAGCTTTCATCTTTTTTCGTATTTGGTATGGCCATTTTGTGTTTTCTTGGGACGAGCGACAATGATGCATACAGTATGTTGTAAATCAAAAACCAGAAGCCACGGCTTGATTTACTCCTCATGACACATGGCCGTGCTAGTAGTAGTTCTGGTTTGTTTTCCATGCCTACTTGTGCTTCACCATGCCTGCTCTGTAAATACATAAACAATTCGTTTTGCAATCAAAGTTTCTCGATGTGATTATGAATATAGAGGCCAAAACGCCCATGTTTCTTTTTCTCACGAATAACTTATTTATGCTTGACCAACATGTGACTGCTGAGATTAGGTCCTCGGTCAGCTGGAGCTAGGATTCTCGAGCTTGGAGTCCACCTCTACTTCAGTAAAGTGACCTATAGTTTGTTACAGGTCAGTTAATTGACACTATGAATGAGTTTTGATTTTAAATGTTTTGGTTACCGGAATCCGTATGTTTTTAATAGATAGTGGAGTTGAAAGAGCTTAGGAAATAATGGAATTCAAGACTCCTATAACCACTAATGTTTGTCCTCCTAAGTCTTAAAAGCTTTAGTTTGGAGAGAGTGACAGACAGGGAGGGAGAGAGGTGGTCCAATAATGCAGAATAATGGGGGAAGGGGTAGGGAAGGTGGGGGTGGCCAAATTTGCATGGATGGCACTGGTGGTGGTCCATCCATCAACAACACAATCAAGTGAAAACTAGCCATCATCTTATCCTCCCAAACCTTCCAATTATAACATGGAAACACGTTTCGTTCCTTCCCTGGGACGTAATTCTTCTTCTTTCGTTCACGTATTGATACATGGTTTGTGGATATATATATAAAATTGATTGCAACTGAGTTGGAAATTTAGGAATATAGCAGAAATATTTAGGCAGAATGACAGCGGAAGAAATGAGGCATTCACCATCACTATCTTATGCTGCTCCCCCTCCCCTCCCTCTCTCTCTCTGTGCCCCACACTTCACACACTTGAAAAACCCAGTAAGAAATTTGATCTCTAAAAGGGCATTCTTCTTTATATATCCTGTGTTGGTATTTAAGTTGTATATAGAAATTTGGTATTGCTATAATTATAAAATAAAGGGATAATAACTATTTAAATCACATGGTTTAATTTTGACTAGTTCTGAAAATTATAAAATTCAGAAAGGGAATAATAAATCATGAAGTTTTGATTTTCTCAATCGAGCATCACTAAAATACATTTTATGTGAGTATATAAATGAGCAAAATTGAAATTTGTAATTTTATTTAATTTTTAAAGTTAATGGAATTGGCCTTAATTTAGTCAAATCGTACTAAAGCGCAGGACGTGATTGAGCACAGTTAAAAATAGTTGAAATCCAAGCAATAATTGATTGTTAACTAGTACTACTAGAACAATATTAATATGCTTAGGATGACAGGATCACGCGTCACGCCCATGTATGTCCCTATCCTTTTGTTTTTATTTTTTCCTCCTTTTTGTTTTGGTGCTTTGATGAAAACGACGGATTAATAATATCAGCCGGATTAATTTATTTTGGAAAACCTAGTTATTTACATGCATTGTTGTCCCAACGACAATCTCAAATTTCATTAAAAAGTCTATATCCAAATTTAAAGCATGATGTTGCGGCCACGTGGGCGCCAATGAGTGGCTGGACGGCCATAGTAGTTGACACATGATCATATTTTATTAGTTATTTTGCCTAAAGTATTACTTGTTCATGAAAAATTGTTTTATTTTTGTCCATTTATCAAAGTTAATCTAACCATCTCTAGTGACTAGTCTCTAGTGAGTCCTATTTCAACTAATTCTGTTTTACCCATTTTCCTCTATCTCTTTCTCACTTTATTAATTTTGCATATATTCAAAATTAATATCTAGTGTAAAGAAACTTGTCCCATAAATAGATAGGGTTTAGATTTATAGGTTATATCCTAAATAAATTTTGAGATAATTATCATGTTTGATATGTAAAATCTATGCACTTATTGAGAGCTTGATGACTCGAGTGATGGCGTTGACCACCAAAGAAACTTGGGAACCAACTCAGTGGTTATCCGTGAAGTGAAGGTCTGAGGAAGGAACCAACTGTGATCAACAATGGCGTTGACCTTTAACTTTTTAAGGGTCGATTGTTACAAACACATGCGAGGTACTATTTCGTTGATACAATGACGTTTCTGCTTACATGATTTCATCATGGCACGATGAAGAGACAAAGTTGCAACTGTTGGTATGGTTGATAAATATGAAAGCAAACCTTATCTCTTGGAGCCACTATGGTCCTATTTCAATAGTATAGATGAGGCAAGTAAATGAAGATATGGAGTAGTGGGGGTACCCACCTCTTGAGGTTGTTTAGGCTCTTTTTCGTTTTGTTTTTCCAAATTGGCATTTAAGTTCCAAAATCATAGGGGGGGACCATTCTCATCCCATTGCGACCACGGCAGCTTGTATTTGTTCCTTTTAGCTTTCCTTTTGTGCAGGGACCACTTCTCCTCTTCAATCTCTCCATCGATCCATCTACGTCGTCGTTTTCTCCCTCTCTCTCTATCCCATCTTTCATCCTCTACTCTTCAAGTGGTCGGTGGTCCCCCTCCCCCCATCTTTCCATGGTAGATGCACTATCATACATCGGTTGTATTCATGCTCATGCCTTGGAATTTTTGTTACCTTTTGAAATCACCATTAGTGAGAATATACCTAATTAATATCCACTTCGCACAAGACAAGGAACCTAATGTTTATGTCAATATCTTGGCTCTCCTAATTGATATCCACTTCGCACAAGACAAGGAGCCTAATGTTTATATCAATATCATGGTGGAGCCAAGATATTGATGATGGAGTGTTCAAGAAGAAAAATTCGGGCTTTGCCACTGTTAATAGTTGTGGGATATTTTGCATTAGTGTCAGTTAAAAGTAATTGCGGCGTTGATGGTGTGTAACACTGAGAGAGGAATAATTAGAGGATGGGTAAGGGAAATTAGAGATACATATGGTGGTTGTCGATAGAAATAATATCAGAGTTAAAAGAGTCGGCATCGAACAAGATATGGTGATGTCATCGGCAATAAGCTGTGAGAGAGAGGTAATGAGATAGATTGGCGCTAGAAATACAATGACGAATGCACAAATATAACATCAGACGAAGAGTGAAGTAGAATTCAAAGTTTCGAACCAATTCTAATTCAAAAAAAAGGAAAAAAACACAACTAAAAAAGGAAAAAATATGATGAATATAAAAAATATTCCATACACTTCACTTATAGTGATACATTTTTCTCTGAGATGCTATAGTCAAAATAATACTCCTGCATATCTAAAAATGAAAATATTTGATTTTTTTCACATTCTGTTATCTCTGCACTTGAACAACACTTCATGCTTAAAAAAATATTTTGCTTTAATAGTGAAATTATCAAAGTTTATTTCTTTTAAAAAGTTGTTGGGCCTCACCACTCCTACTAGCTCGGTAAGATGAATTAAAAGTAAATTAAAGTAAAAAAGTGGCAATAGAGTGAAACAAAAATAAAAAAAGATGTGATTAGATAAAAAAAATGTGGGGATGCATGGCGGTGGTACAAACTACAAAACCCTTTTTACCTTATACGTGGACCACACATGGACCACGATCCAACACATGATCCACGCGGCGAGTTGCGATTGGCTTGGGTGAAACGCGTGCTTTTGCTGGTCCCTGTTGGTTGTGGTCCACGCTAGCATCGTCTCGACACGTCGGCAATTAGGTGGCGTCGCTGTCATCCTAATTACTCTCGCCGCCTTCCCTTCCCTTCCACCTTTCTTCTGTCAACTGTACTCTCTCTGCGCACACATACAAAACCTGCTCATTTCCCTCCTAACTGTATTTGTTTAGATTGTTGAAAAATTCATTATCAAAAATTCAAAATCAATAGTCTAGCTGTCAATTTAATTTATTTTGCTGACATGATTCGAGTTCTAGTGTGGTATAAATAGGCTGAGTTCATAATAGTTATGTTAGTAAATTCAATCAATAGATAAACAAGCATTAGCTAAATCAATTGCAAATAATTTGATTGTCCAACTTTACACGTTCTAATGGCAAAATCGATTAATTTCTTTAAGATTATCTAACTTAATCGAATAATTCACATGGTCTTTACATATGAAAACATTTATATATAAATGAGAATAAGGATATTTTCGTCAATTCACATTATATCTACCAAAACTAATTTGTGTATCAAACAACATGACTATCTTGACACTATCTTACTTTCGGCCTGAAAACACAATCTCTATCTAGTTTTCTTGCACTATACTCTCATGCCAATCAAACACACCCTAAAGAAAAAAGACCCTTGTTTTGTGCTCGTTTACCTAATCAACAGAGCAACTACCATATAACCGTGCGAAGACATGGGGTTTAGAAAATCAAGTCGAAAATAAATGTTTTCCAAAAAAAATGATAATGAGTCATGATATTAAAAATGAATAAAATGAGTATCTATTACTCCCTTCATCTGAAATGTTGTTCAGCTTTCCATTTTAGTCTGTCCATGAAAAATTATTCATTTTGCTTTTTTACTATCTTTAGTAAATGGATCTATTTTCCATTAACTCTTTATACTCAAAACTAATAAATGTGGGATCCTCATTCCACTAACCTTTTCAACTCACTTTTTTTTCATATTTTTTAAAACTCGAGTCAAACTTGAGTAATACTACCTCCGTCCCTGAAAATTTGATACAATTTACTATTTCGGTCCGTCCCTGAAAATTTGATACACTTCACTTTTACCATTTTTGGTAGTGGACCTCATATTCCACTAACTCATTCCTACTCACATTTTATTATAAAACTAATACTTTAAAAGTAGGACCCACATCCCACCAACTTTTTCAACTCACTTTTCATTAAATTTCTTAAATCCTGTGTCGGGTCAAAGTGTAGCAAATTTTGGAGGACGGAGGGAGTAATCGTCGCTAGGAGACTAGTACTATAACTTGTTGAGGTCAATAAGATATTTATACTACTCCATGATTAACTATTGTACTTGACTACTTGACATCGAAATACTCTAGCAATCAACCAACTACCTTTTCTTTTTACATATTTTTTCAAATCCGTGCAAGGCAAATGATGCAATTTTTTTGTATTTTCTCCTTCTAGAAAAACACTACAAAACAACTCCACCTTTCTCTCTCTCTACACTCTCTCTCTCTTACTTTAGTCATAGAGCGCGGGCTGTTTCCATCATCCTTCACGTTCATTCATCTCCTCCGTCAAATCAAATCAACAATTCCCCCAATTTAACCGCAGATGGACCATTTGTCGCAGGAGATGGCTCTCCACCATTTCGGCGACAATCATCTACCGGACAATTCCGCAATTCCGGCGACGGAGCAGCACCACCACCGCCCCCCGAGCTGGCTCAACAGCGCGATTCTCCGCCCGCCGAATCACTTCTCCGACGGAAATTTCCTCAATCTGCAGACGAACTCTGGATCGTCATCCCCCGCCGCGAACAGCCAGTGGCTGTCCCGATCGATTCTGCAGCGGAACGTCAGCGAGGTCTCCGGCGATTCGATTATCGCGGCGGCGATTTCTCACGAATCGGCGGATTTTAATCAGAATAATAGCAACGGCGGAGGAGGCGTTGAAGGAGCGGTGAATTGGCGTTGCAAGGCGGAGATATTGGCGCACCCGCTGTACGAGCAGCTGCTGTCGGCGCATGTGGCGTGCCTGCGCATTGCGACGCCGGTGGATCAGCTGCCGAGGATCGACGCGCAGCTGGCGCAGTCGCAGCAGGTGGTGGAGAAGTACTCCGCCGTCGGCCATGCCGCTGCGGATGATAAGGAGCTCGATCAGTTTATGGTATGGTTTGTTTAATTTCAAAATTGGGAGGGTTAATCAGCCGATCGCGGCAAAAGCCCCAATTTCGAGCTCAGAAATTAGGATTATCGTTTGATCTAGCGGAAATCAACATGATCTTTGTTTTGAATTTGATTTTTGTGTGTACAGACGCATTATGTGGTGTTGCTGTGTTCGTTCAAAGAGCAACTGCAGCAGCATGTGCGTGTTCATGCGATGGAGGCGGTTATGGCGTGTTGGGAGATCGAGCAGTCATTGCAAAGCTTAACTGGTAATTAATCTTAATTTAATTATTATACTTATATTTAGAGATAATTGTACGTAGATTCTTAAAAATTTGGCTAAATTTTAGTTTTGTTTATACCAATTTTGAAAATTTGCTTTTAAATTATTGAAAACTTCATATGTTCTTATTTTGCAACTAATCAAAAATTGAATTTGGGGTTTACTTTTTGTAAATCAGTTTCGACGTTTGCTTATAAATATCGAACTATTGATTTGTTTTGATTTTCCAATCAATCAAGATTCTCGAGCTGACATAGTAGCTTAATGAGTTATTTACGAGTCACGTCGTATACATGGAAACACGGATGTTCGTATTGTGTTAAATTAAATAATTTCATTTTTTGTAGTACTTCAGTTCATCTTCTTCTTCATTTTTAACTTCCTCCATTTCCTCTTATTCTTTCTTAATCTAAACCCTAATTTAACATACTATGAAATTATTTAATCTAGCATGACATATCATCGTTTTGATGCATATAATGTGATGTCGTTCTCGTTGACACTTACAACACCATTTAAGCAAGTATCATGTCGCCCTCAGAATTTTGGTTGGTTGCAAAATAAGAACAAATCAATAATTTAGTAGTAGTATATTTTAAAATTGATGTGCAAAATCAGAATTGAACATTAGCCTTAAATTTAATTAATTAACAAGATGAACAAATGCATGCAGGAGTTTCACCGGGAGAAGGGACGGGGGCGACAATGTCCGATGACGATGATGAGCCTGTAGATAGTGATGTAAACCTGTTTGAAGATGGGAATGACAGCATGGGGTTTGGGCCTTTGATCCCAACAGAATCAGAAAGATCACTCATGGAGCGTGTGCGCCAGGAGCTTAAGCATGAACTCAAAAATGTACCATATCTTCATATATACATCTTGATTCTATTATCATTATCATAAAAAAAAAATTCAAATTAATATTGGCTTGTGCAATAGGGCTACAAGGACAAGATTGTGGACATTAGGGAGGAAATTCTACGGAAGAGACGCGCCGGAAAGCTCCCTGGTGATACAACCTCGGTGTTGAAAGCATGGTGGCAGTCGCATTCTAAATGGCCATATCCCACTGTAAGTTTATTATCTACTTCCTCCATGCGCAGTTACATGTCTTACATTTGTGGGACGTGGTCTCACTTTTATATAGTATGTACAATAGTCTATGATGAAAATGTGAGTAGAATGAGTTAGAGAAAATTGTCATATAAATTACTCCGTGTGGCCAATATCATAACTTTATCATGTGAAATAAACCATAATTTTACTATAGTTTGCAATTGTCCCATGATAATAAATTTTTTTTGAGAAATTGATGGTTGCATGGATTTTTGACTTGGACAAAACGCCGTTTTTTTCACAACTTAGGTAGACTTGAAACGACACCCTTTCCATCATTTTAATCAAGTCGAGTTTTTTCCGCTTAATTTGCTTAATTGAAGTCTGAATGTAGCGCTTTTTCACAACTTGTGTTCACTACTCGGTTCAAAACTTACCACTATGTGGAAGTCGATTAGGGTTGGCAACCCCCAAATTGCAATTTTATAATTCGCAAACTTGGGCATTCGCGATTCATAGTAAGCTTATGGCTCAATTCACGGAGTTTGAAAGTTGCATGATTGGCCAAAAGTTAATGAAAATTTTCCCAATGAATTAATGGAATGTCCGATCTATTTACCATATATACACATGATTATGTTGCTCCCCTATTGATATATACTCCATGATGATTTGTTAGGAAGAGGATAAGGCAAGATTGGTGCAAGAAACAGGCCTGCAGCTGAAGCAAATAAACAACTGGTTCATCAATCAAAGGAAGAGGAATTGGCACAGCAATGCTGCTGCTTCTTCTTCCACTGCCTTGAAAAGCAAGCGCAAAAGGTACTAACATTATTAGGGTTTTCAAAGATTTTCCCACTAATTAATTTTAACCTTGTAAAATTGAGGTTTAATTTTCAGACATATATTAATTTTGTAGGGTTTAAACACGAGCTGGGGAAATGGTGTGGAGATGCATGTCTCAAAGATGAAGACCATGTTTTAGTACAAGTTCATTTGGAAATGAAAGCTTGGTATACACACAGTTTTGAATATGCCTTTTTAATTATCTTTATGAATACTACTATAATCTACACATGATTTTATACATCTCAATGCATGGGAGATGTTTGTAAAGTTGTAGCAATGCAATTTAGTTGTCGTTTTCTCTTGTATGGAATCAGCATCTCTACTGTAAAATACAATAGATTATTAATTTAAATGGATATATACATATAATGTGTGTGGACTGTGATCGACCGACACCTCCACTCTTCGTTTTCTTTTGAATTATTATTTTTATAAAGAAAAGGTTCCAACAATCAAGGGAAAAGGTAAGTTGATTTGAATGAAAAAGACTACGTTTGGTTATAAATTTTTTTTTACTGGCAACTTGATTAGGCAATTATCAAATTCAAAATCGAAATAATGAAAAATGCATGCGATATTCAAAGATGTTGTGTCCCACGCAATTACCTCTCCCTTTTTATTTTTCTCATTTAGTTTTTTCCATTTTTCATTTTTTTATTTTTATGAAAAATATTTTCTCACTTGTAGGCTATAGTATGCAGAATTGGGCTTGTAGCAAAGCCTTGACCAATTGGGCTTTATTTTTCAGATGAGAGCCCAATATTCTGGTATGATATGATTCTTGGGCAGATCAATATTCACTCAATCATTTTGAGTTAGCACAAAATTGTATGATTAGAAACCGAACTACTTGACTAAAAAGCCTAATTAGATATAAAGGTTGTCTAATTTTGACTGAACACGGACTTTAAGAAATATAATTAAAAGTGAGTTGAAAAAGTTAGTGGAATGTAGATCATACTTTTATATATTAGTTTTACAATGTGAGTATGAATAAGTTAGTGAAAATATGAGGGTCCAGTACCAAAAATGGTAAAAAGTGAAATGAGACAAATTTTGTGGGACAGAGGGAAATGAAAAAGAAGGACAATCTTTGTGGGACGGAGGGAGTATAAGGTTGCCGGTCAGGGGCTCCGCAGGTCCCGAACTGTAAACACTGAGGCACCATTTACTGTTCCAAGACATGCGAGACCATAAACGGACCGTTGGTTCTCGTTCAAAACCGACTATATTTTAGCTGTTTTTTCTATATTTATGATCTTTTTATGTTTCATACCAAAATCGGTAATTAATTACCCATTTCCAATTCGAAAATATTAGAGCCAGAATTAAACCCGAGATGATAATCCTGTTCAATTTCGATCCGGATCACCTACAACTTTTCCTACAACATCCCCTACTCCACCCCTCACAAATACTCCCTCCATTTCGCCATAGTTGAGGTGAAACTTTTCGGCACGGAGTTTTATAAATGAATATTGAGTGTGTTAAATAAATAGATAAAAAAGTAAGAGAGAGGAAAAAGTAGAGAGAATAAAGTATAAAATGAATAAAGTAGAGAGAATAAAGTAAGAGAGAGTAAAGTAAGAAAGAGAAAAAAGTTACCCTATATAGAAATGACTTAACTATGAAGAAACTTCCTGAAATGGAAAAATGACCCAACTATGAAGAAACGGAGAGAGTATAAAATATGATGGTGGGCCCATTACTAATGTTTGTGAGGGGTGGAGAGGAGATATAGTAGGAAAAGTTGTAGGTGATCCGGACTAGTTCAATTCGGCCTATCAAAGCTCGAAAACTAAAAATGTCGCCCGGGCCGAATAGGCCGATCCGGTTAACAATTCACAAGTGATCCAGTCCACATAGAATAGAATCTTGATTTATTCAAAAACTTAAAAGTTGAATGAAATTAGGCAACTAGAAACCCTATTCACAACTTATTAGCTCAATAATTCACAAAGAAAAAAACAAACATGCAAAGACATGGCAATAAAGAAAGAATCAAAATTTCAACTTAAACCAAATTAGTCAACTCAAAAATCAGTTAATTAGAGCTGAAAAAAAATCGATTAATGCTGCCTAACAATTCACCAAATCCATCACCGAGAAATGGGCGGTAGGAATCTGTTCTTCGCCGCAGTGATCAGCTTCTCCGCCGCGCTGATCACCTACAACATCATCATCTCCGCCAATGCCTCGCTCAAGCAGGGATTCCCGGGCGAATCGTCGGCGAAATCGTCGGTCGATCCGATCATCAGAATGCCGACCGACGCCGCCAGGAAGGGGCGGCGGCGGAGGCTGTTCCACACCGCCGTCACCGCCTCCGACTCCGTCTACAACACGTGGCAGTGCAGGGTAATGTACTACTGGTTCAAGCAGCAGAAGCTGCGGAACCCTAGCTCCGACATGGGGGGATTCACCAGAGTACTGCATTCCGGCAAGCCCGATCGATTCATGGATGAGATTCCCACATTTGTCGCTCAGCCCCTTCCCGATGGAGTGGACCAGGTTTTCTGTCTTCTAGTTTTGTGTATAAGCCCTAGAATTTGGGGGTTTTATTCAATTGGGTGACTTTTGATTGAAGCCGTTGAATTTGGGGGTTTTCATTCCTCTAGTTTTGTTCTTATTTGTGAGTATAAACCCTTGAATTTAGGGGTTGTTTACTCAATTGAGTGACTTTTCTTTATTCTAGTTTTGTTATTGTTTTTGTGAATTTGTTTTTTACTCAATTAGGTGACTTCTGATTGAAGCATTGAATTTGGGAGTTTCTCTTTCATCTAGTCTTGTTCTTATTTTTGTGTATAAGCCTTGATTTTGGGTTTTTTTTTACTCAATTTGAGTGACTTTTGATTGAAGCCCTTGAATTTGTGGGGTTTTCATTCTTCCAGATTTGTTCTTATAGTTTCTGTTGTTATTCTAGATTTGGAGGTTTTTTACTCAATTAGGTGACTTTTGATTGAAGCCCTTGAATCATGAGATTTCTTTCTAGTTTTGTTCTTATTTTTTGTGTATATTCTTTTATGTTTTACTCAATTGGGTGACTTTGATTGAAGCAAGTAGCTCAGCATTCTTTAAGATTTTTTTCATTTTATATAGTTATGGGATATCTTGATTCAAAAACAAGAATCTTCAGCCCATGCTCTTATTCCTAGGTTTTGCTTCTTCAAAAATTGACTCCTATTAATATAATGGCAGGGGTACATTGTCCTAAACAGACCTTGGGCATTTGTGCAGTGGCTCCAACAAGCAAACATTGAAGAAGAGTATGAAATGAAACCACTTGCTTTTTCTTTCTTTTAAGGCTAGCTACTTAATGGAGTAAGTTTACATCGTGCAGCTACATATTTATGTCGGAGCCGGACCACCTTCTGGTCAAGCCAATCCCGAACTTGTCCAGAGACGGCCTTGCAGCCGCCTTCCCTTTCTTCTACATTGAGCCTAAGAAATTCGAGAAGATCCTGCGCAAGTTCTTCCCGGAGGATAGAGGACCAATTACTAACATCGACCCGATTGGGAATTCCCCAGTCATTTTGCGGAAGGTATCTTAAGCTTTCTGCCCTATTTCTTGCACTTCTACAAGGTTGGAAAGTTGTGTTTACCGAGTAAATTGTGTGTTAGGATGCTCTGAAAAGGATAGCCCCGACTTGGATGAATGTGTCGTTGGCCATGAAGAAAGACCCGGAAGCAGATAAAGCTTTTGGATGGGTACTTGAGATGTAAGCTTCTTTCCAGCTAACTGAGATTAACAGCACAGCACGAGGCGAGGCCTCGTCTCTCCCATCGCCCCGCACCTCAGATTTTTACCTCTCTGCCCAATGTGCACCTAACAACACTGATTAATTAACATTTTGATGTCTAACTAAGTTGTTTACTTGTGAATGTAGGTATGCGTATGCCGTTGCGTCTGCTCTTCATGATGTTGGTAACATATTGCACAAGGACTTCATGATTCAGGTGGGCTAGTTTTCCTGTCATTTCTTCTCAATTTCTTTGAAAATTATGTCTTCTATAGTTTAGATAGTAAATTAATTTGTGAGGCATGTGGTATGTTGTTGCTTTCTTATGATCTTCATCTCCTTTTCTTCTTGAAACACATATTTTAAACAAATCTAACCTCATATTAGAGAGTAAACAAAAATGAAAAAACAAAACTATTAGTTATAGTCTTATATAGATAGAGGTAGTACTAATTAATGACCTATAAAGTTGACTATCTTGATTAATTCTCTACAGCCTCCTTGGGACACGGTGATCGGGAAGTCTTACATAATCCATTACACATACGGATGCGATTACGATTTACAGGTATATGATACATCTTCTTAGGCCAGCATTAGATCCTTTGTTGCATATTGGTTCTCAATCTACTTCAATCCTTCTCAGGGTAAGATGACACCCGGAAAGTTCGGAGAGTGGAGATTCGACAAGAGATCATACAACGACTGGCCTCCCAGAAACCTTTCCCTACCACCACCCGGTGTCCCAGAAAGTGTGGTATAACCTCTATGATATATCAATATATGTGTGCAATTTTGTGTGAAATATGCATATGTGAACACAAGTTTGGGTATAATTCATGGCAGGTGACATTAGTGAAGATGGTGAATGAAGCCACTGCAAATATTCCAAATTGGGGTTCCTAAAGACTGAAGTCATCATCAGATAACAAACATGTATATCTTCTGTTTTAATATATCAACACACATCAACTTTTTTCAACTGGGAATTATGCTCCTGCGGCTTGTAAATCGTTGATGAGGAATAATATGTTTCAATCCAAAAAAAGTTGGATAATTTGCTAACATATATGTACGCTACAGTTTGCACATTCATTTACTTACACAAAAATGATGAAGCAGATTTTGTCTCAGTTGAGATAACGCCTGCAGTTCTTGGAATTACAGTAGCAAGGAATTTTTTCACCTTCGTCTTCGTGGTTGAAATGGTAGTCGTAGGTTATCTCCTCTCCGGGATATATGTCCCTTTCGGCAAAAAACACAACCTGTTTGCCACACATGAGGTTTTGTTAAACAGGGGAACAACATCGAATCAAGACTTCATAGTGCAGGCAGACATTACCTTCTTTTCTGTCCTCACAGATATTACTTTGGCAACGCAGTTTGGCTGCTCAAGCAACATCGACAAAGTCAGAATTAATATTTCTGAATATTACTATCTAATACAAAATATTCATGATGTGATAATTACCTCACATGAGTGGTTCACAAACCGAGCAATACCACCCTTGCGAGTAGCATCGATAATGTGCTCTTTATCTATCTTGAAGAAATAACATGCACTCTTATGCTGCAGCTTCTTTCCTGAATGATATTCACTCTCCCTTCTGTCTGCCACGCGCAGCCCCACTATTTCGCCTACGTACTCCACAACCTAGGGAGAAAACAACTCAGATTGAACTTTTAAGATCTTCAACATCAAATTCCAAACTAAGAGACAGTGAGACACTGCTAGGTCAGACCATAGCTCCACAAGAGATGAACTGTGACGTGTAGAGACCCAAAGCATGTATGCCTGATTTATACACCACCAACTGTTTCCAACTTTTTGATTGCTTATACCGAGTGTAAGCCTTCTGCAAACAGAGAAGTATAACATCATAGATTATGAACTGATAAAAGTAGTATAAGACGAGTATCTGGTTTACCAGTACCAAAGAAACTCACCCGACAGTCTGATTCAACATTGCAAGTTAACAGCATTGGAGGCCCTTTTCTCTGTGGTTTCTGTCGATTTATGTGCTGCCATGCATTGAGTTGCTCTTGAGGAACATGGCAGCCACCACTTCGATTTGTGTCACGAGAACGATTGTGAAAAAATCCTTCTCGTTTACGACCCTTGTAAACCTATCACATAAATCACTAAATCTTAAAAAAATCCTGATGTCTGAAAAGTAATTTCATGAGCCGGATACCTCAGTTCGAGCACAGCTGAACCTCTCTCCAGTTTGAAGGCTTTCACTGTCACTATCAGGTATTATCACATGAGATGTCGCATAAGGCATGCATCTCTGATGAAAGCTAACATTCTTATTGTCAAAAGCTTCACCCTCATCTCGAAGCCCCTAATCAGAACCACATATTTACACTTGAGGCTGTTACAACTTGTAAGTACTAAATTAAGTTTCCATCAGTTATAAACAGTTATATGATTTGATGCCTGGTAATTAGAACACATTTCAAGCTACTGCTACGTAAAGCATTATCTCTTTATGCTAATTTCTACTGAAAACCAGACTATTTTACATCTCAAGGGTTTTGCAAGTGCTTTCCACAAGTTCAAATACCATGGTTTCGATACACAAGATGTTAAGAAGATACAATTGAGTACAGTATGTACCTTAAGTAAAAACCTATTGCACTGTAGTAATTGACTGTGTTCATCTTTGTTTGATCCCCCGCAAACACAACCAAACATGTCTGAGTTTTCAGGTAGGTGTTTCTCTGAGCATCTATATCATTCCACAGTTAGAGGTTACTAAGGGTATTGCGGTATCAGCACGTTGAAAAATAAGGGCATGGTTTAAGAATGCTCTAGAGTTCCCACCTCAGTGCATTGTTCGTTTCACTTGTTTGAGCTCTACCATCCACAGCATTTTTCATCACCACTCCACAACATCTGCTAGTTGTTTCCACCACTTCGTTTAAAACGCTGGAACTATTTCCTGGCAGAAAATCATTGAAAACATTACTGTATCGTAAAATATGAAGCTATGTAATAAAAATATCAAGTAATCATCCATAATATGAAACTCAGGACTAGAAAGAACTAATTGCAAGTTCTATTTTGGTAGAATCATAAATTTGTCCCTGCCAACATTGTCAACAAAGAACATTTTTGGAACTTCACTATGGATTGGCCCACAAACTTCGCAACTAAAATTCCTGATGCACAGAAATATTTAAAATCTCAGAACTAGTACCCTTGGATAAGAGTTCATGAAGGCTTCGCTTACGACCTTCCTTGAACTTTGTTTTCAGCTTATCCTCGGTTTTGCTGTCGGCAGTACTATGTTTGATGCCTTTCTGCAAAGCATATGATGACTGATAATCGCTTCCATCAGTATCAGAGCAGGATGCTGTGTCTAATTCATCACTCCAGTCACTAGATTCCAGTTCAATAGAATGTGAACTGTGAGATCCAGACTTATTCACTTGACTCTTCTGTACTTTCTTGCCCAAAACTGTTTCATTTACATGTCTAACCCTCATCTTCTTTTCTTTTACAGATGTGGATTTCAGTTTCTTATAGTTGTCAGCTTTTCTGCTGCTTTTATCTACAAGAGACGCGGCAGTCTTGAGAACCACTCTCAAGGAAACAATTTTAGTTGGCTTTGATGGATTTCCATTAGATATAATTCCGTACTTCCCACAAACTGTTGGCTTGACAATCCGTTTCTCATAGCTGAATTTACTGTGAGAATTACAGCCACCTAATGATGTCCATTTTCCAGTCAATGCAGCACCACTGCAAAAATTTTCTCGAGTTTCTATGGGTCTGGAAGAATCATCATTTAGTCTTAACCTTTCCTTTCTCAACACTTCAGAAGCTCTTAAAGTATCATTAACCACCAAACTTTTACATGTGTTCCATTGCTGCTGATGCTCATGTTGATGAACTTCCTTGAAGTCTTTTCCACAGGAGATCCATGTGGCAGCTGGAAAAGCAGAATTTCTCTGCTTGTCACTTTGCTCAACATACTCTGCACAACTGCTAGGACTTTGTTGTTGATCACCTTTATGTGGTATCTGCATGTCTGAGAATGAATTAGCATTCTGTCCAACTTCCTCAGAGCATTTTGGGGTTTTGTTATCAATGGAGGAGTTTCCAGAGACATCCAGCTTCTTCCATTTAACTGTTTTCCTCTTCTTTTTAGGAGCTAACTCAAAATTCTGTAAACAATCACTGTCTTCATGAAAGGTGTAACTTCTCTTGATCTTGTATGATGGCATTTTTAATTGCAATGAATTTTGGACTCTGATCTCTTCAACTAGACTAAGAGATTCCTTCCTAGGAACTAGTTTGAATGGTTTGCTCTTGATCGAGTTGATCTTGGACACTGATTCACAGAATTCAGGACCGGATTCTGAATCAAGTGCATCATCAGATGAACAGCTTCTGAAATTTCCAGATCCGTTATCCAGAACTAGATTATCAGCAAACCTGATATTCCTAACTTCAGTAGTAGGAGACTCTTTCTTGTTAACCTCACTGGATGACTGGGTCATATCAGGAGCAGAACATCCAGAAGAGATATTAGTTATTTCATGCTCCTTCACGGGAACCACAATCGGAGTAAATTCAGCAAGTGACTTAGAAACATCAGCAGCAGGGCATCCCAAAGAACTGTGCGAAACAACTTCCCGTTCTTTACCAGTCAAACTGCAATTCCCTGTTCCTTTTTTGGGCACGTCTCTCCACTGAAAATAACAAGATTCAGCACTCTTCGTGTTTGGTACCACAGAACTTTTAGCTTTATCAAAAGATTTAGTTGTCTCCAGAAAACTAAAGTTTGTCTTCAACTTCGAGTGAAGTGAGCTTGTTGTAGCTAATCCAATTCTATCTCCTTTTGCCATATTACCAGCATTCAAGTCATACTGCCCAGCCAAATAATTTTCTTGGTTAGTAGAGCTGCACTTTTCAGGTACAGAGGCATATGGTAAACCTTGTGAGGAGTGCTCTTTCTTGCTGCGAGTAAAGTTGCATTCAGATCCCCTGGTTCGAATTTTATTATGATGAGAAAGTAAAGCAAATCAGAAGAGAGAAACGAAATATAGGAACATGTGGTTTGAAAATAGTAGCATCTCCCTTTAGAATATACTTTTATAAGTATAGTTTCCAAGTCCATTGTTATTGAGCCATCACTTCAGCCCCACACCCCAGCTAGTAATCCATTTGACTAAAACTTATTGAAGTACTTTAAATGTACACTGAACTGTATAATGCGATGTCATGCAAATGCTTTTCCCATTCAATAAGAAAGAAGACATCATACTGATCAGATCATGAGAAGAGAAAGTCAAGATTATAAGGAGTATGCATTTTATAGGTAGATCTAAGAAAATACGAAGTTTCATGGTACATTAATATAAGCAGGAAAAAGGGAAGGTCAGCAGTTACAATTACCTTAAATAAAGCTGCTCCATGTGAGGAAGTACAGAATTTTCGGCATACTGAGATCTTCCTGGTGGAATAATAAGATATATGGGATTATTCAAATTTAAATAGCCATAAAATGCCATACATGCTTAATATGGTAGAAGTCAGGGAGCAACATATACAAGTACATCTTAAGAACTTAAAAAAATGCCGCAATATGCGCTTGAGATACGATATGTTTACCTTTTGTACAAAATCTCTCACAATTATATCCCATCCAATAGCCAGGCAACCTTGACTTGTCTCCCCTTTCTGGAAATTTTATTATACTCAAAGAATCACATAATTGCGCAGAATGCTGTGATGTTGATGGAGCAATTGTCACAGGAGACAGTACACAAGGATTTTTTGCGATCTCATGTTCTTGGACACCTCTTTCAGGTGGGCCATTGTCTCTGCCAGATAAATCAAACATGTTCCACGCACCAGGCATTTCCACACTCTTGTACTGCAAACCTTTTCTTATTAGACTATTGTTTTCTTTTGGCAATGTTGGAACTGCATTGTGGACAAACACTGAATTTGTGGCGGTGGGCCCAAGAGGCATCTCTTCAGAAACCATTGGATTTTGGATAGGTTTGAGATTATTATAACTGAAGTGGGTAATATCAGAAAGCGAAGAGATCTTCAAGTAATTGCTTGAGAATTCTCTACCATATGATTTATCAGTAGGCGTGGTAGATACATGGTGGGAATCAAGGTTTTTCCCCAGAAAAGCTGTGGAGTTCTCTCCCAGAACTAAGTTAAAACTTCTTGCCTTTCCCTTAAGTTCCCCTGAGACTTCAGTATGTGATTTGGCTGCACCAACCAAGCCATCCAAAGCATATTCCACTACTTTGTCTTCATTCATTTTGCTTGGGCCATTTGACACATCCATACCCAATTCCTTGATGGTACTAGCCGGCAAACTACATGGAAAATAAATTTTGTCTCTTTCATTAGCATTGGATACATAATGATTATTCTCACGGGCATGCCTGCAACTGCTATTCTCGTAAATGTTCCTGAATTGACACTTTGTCTCGGGGTTGTTTGTTTGCAACTTAGAACTTAAGTTGGTTGTTGTTTGCAAGCTAATATTTGATGAATCTTTCCAGCAATTGGCAGTTGCAGCATAGCCTCCTCTCACACCATGTGCATGCTCCAAATGAGTTGGCCTCCTTCTTCCGGCAGGACTAAAATTAATATTTGCAAACTGGTGAGTCGGTCCACTACCTTGCCATTTATTGGCTTCTGCATTACATTGAGTTAGAAGCAAATTATACATACAGTTTTGGGATGGGAAAAGTATATATATGTGATAGTAAGAATGCAAAATTACAGCAACATACTTGTCTGAAGAAGCTTATCCTGGCAAAACACATTTGAAGCCTCCTCATGTATGCCACGTAGATTAGACCCGATAGCAAGTTGATGTTTCATATTCAATGTCAGGCTTTTCTGTGACGGCTGCCCAAGTCTCAATTCAATACTAGAGGAAACTCCTGGTTTCTCAACAATTAAACTGTTTTCTGAACCATCACTGAAGCCACTGCATGATGTTTTTAAATTAAGCGAGGGCACAACAGGCTGAGAAGCTTTCTCTGAATGTACAGAAGTTGAGTTTAGCAGTCCATGCAAATGTTGCGTTTGGTGAGGATTGCTCATGAAGTTTTTGAAAAAAGAATTTCCGCTATCTCTTGACGGTCTATCTGTTCCACGGTGTAGATATTCATCAACAATGTTCCGGAAACTATGATTATCCTTCGAATTTATGACACTGCGACTTTTCTGCTCATAGCTTGCTGAAGCTCTACAAGGGTCTACTTGATTCGACGTGATGGAACTGTTTGACAAGCTGGAAATAGGATGATCTGTCAAACCCGACGCCACTGAAATTCCTTCAGGCCAATCCCATCCTCTGGGCCCTTCCAATACTCTAATCTAATAAACAAACAACAATATTTTGGCCTCAGCATTCTTCAAATTCTAGGCATAAATTCTATTAAATACTATAGTATGTTAAAAACAACAGAATAACAAATAAATTGTACAGCAATATTTCAGATAAAAGAGATCAATGAGCCTGAAGACAGCTGCATCTGTCACGCCGATGCATATATTCAAGTCTCTCTACAGTACACACTTCCCCCTCACACACCCTGCCCCGCAGATGATCCAGTAAAAACGAACATACCCTGATTTTGGATGAGAAGACCTTCCACCAGTGAGCTATAGTCTCCCCATTATCCATAAAAACTGCATTCCCAGGGTCAGCATCACAAGAACCTGAATGCTGATGCATGATCTCACTTTCAGATACTTTTCCACATGAACAAATATTTAGACATTTACTAACATAATCAAGGATCACAGGATGCACATCATAAGCAAAATGGCAGGAACATTGTAAAAGAAGATATTATTACCTCTAAGAACTTGGAGATTGACATGCACAGACCATGGCATGTGCAAACAACTCCAAGAAGTCCAGTATCACTGAGAAGTAAGCTTCCACCTATTGAAATCAATAAAGGGGTTAGACTACGTCAAAATGGAATGAAACCACAATATATTCAGTCAAAGAGTGTCAGAAACTTACTGATGCCACAACATGAAACACGAAAAAAACTGTTGGAAGGATTGTACGGGGAGCAAACAGATGCATTGTTGTCTACCAGAAATTTCGGGGAAGCTGTTATGAGGGGATACTTCTCTAGTATCTTACTGCTAGTGTTACTCCCAGTCGGGGGGTATAAACAATTTACTTTGCCTTTCTCATGAGAGTTCTGGCATGCTACCGTCTGTGATTTTCGAACATCCAAGCTTGCAGCCTGAAGTATCTCATAATTGTTTCTACAGTTTGCATCAGCATTAGACGAAGTAGAAGGTTGACAAAACGACCCCGAAGTCAAATTTGGCAAGTCCAATCTGTGTGGCCATGAGAAACCAGGCAAGACCGAAACTCTGCTTCCCCTGGAAAATCCGTTGGCAGTCCCACCACTTGGAGGATGTGGATTGGAGACCGGTAACGTATTTGGATCCAATAAATTCTGCTGATCACAGGGCACATGAGCCGTTGGACCTGAGATCAGAGATAAGAATGAAGCTCCAAGATCAGCATGCCCCAAGTTTTCGACACCATGCATGTTAGATGGCATGTGATCCCGGGTCACTCCACCAGTTAACGGCATTGATTCTTGCAGCAATTGCATATAAAGACGACAATCTGCATCAGAGAGCTATTGGAGAGGTAAAGTTAGGGGGAGATATTTGATAGAGTATTCAGAATCACATAAGCACTAAATTTCTCTATTTATCACAAACTACATTCATAGCCAGGGTTCCAAATTGTTTTTATTAGGTTCAATAAATAGCCATACTAGCTACAAGACAAGAAATCCACCCAAGTTCAACTAAACTATTTATAGAATGCTAAATATCCAAATTGAAGACAAAAAAAAGTCTGTAGAAACTCCAGATGAACTCCATTTGTCATTATTTGCAACACATCGAAACGAACTCACACAAAAAAGGGGCAAATTATGCAGAAAATTACAACTGTACGGAACTCCATTGAACCAAAATTAGGTCACATGCAAACACCGCAAGCTGCAACGTGCACAATTCCAACCAGAAACCGCCATCTGCTGCCACAAATTCACACTACATGCAAGCAAAATCGAGCAAAGTAGAAGCTGATAAAAGCAAAATTAACAGACCTGAGCACGAGAATCGAGCAATGAGGAGGGCGGAGGAGGAAGCTCGGACTGTCGCCACAGCTGTCTCCGCCACGTGTCCTCCATTCCAGGCGGCGAATGCAGGCTCCTCTCCATCAGCGCCGCAGAATCGTGGACGGAAGTAGCAACACGAGAGCGAAACTAAACCCTTCCAACTCCGTGAGCTGAGAGAGATGGATACAGAGATATACACATGACACTAGCTCGGAACTGAAGCAGAGAGAGAGAGAGTGTGTGATGATGGGATAGTCTGATAGATAGTGAAGAAATGAATGTGCAATGGATAGGCGTTGGACGACGGCGCGTGGGGTGCACTGCGCGATCGTGACCGTTGGATGAGAAGTGAGGCCAATGGTTCGAGTGGTAATCATTTTGAAGGACAAAAGTGACAGGACCGCGGGACCCACTAGTCTGCCACCGGTGCAGTGCGCAGCACTTAATTGGGCCTTCTTCTCGCTCGGCCCAAATTCACGATGGTAGAATCTAGTGTTACATTCTCGTTTTAAATTAAAAAGAGATAGGAGTAATAAATAGAGAAAATTATAGTGAAATATAAATTAAAATATTTGACTTTTAGTAAAAATAGTAATGATTCATGTAACTTGTGATTATTTTAAATGAAATATGAATCAATTAACTTTAATTGGAAAAATAGTACTCCTATCTAGGGAAGAAGAATATAAGTGAGAGACGAAACAATGCTAGACGGGGAGAGACGACAACGTTACAAAAGGGAGGAGGTGGAGATACTAGATGTATAAGAGGTAAGATGAAAGACGATAGTGAAGGTCGTTGGTAGGTAGATACATGAAAAAGTGCACACTTACACAATAAGTACATAAAAAGTTGTTGGGTATCGGTGGCGCACACCCAAACTCCACATTAGTATGATATTGTCCGCTTTGGGCAAAGCCCTCACGGTTTTGCTCTTGGAGTACTCTCCAAAAAGCTTCATACTAATGGAGTTGGAGTAGCCTTTTTTATACTTGCAACTCTTATTCATTATCTGATTTGGGATATGGTTTGCCCTCTCAAAAGTCTTTTTATTTTTCGGTTTTAAGTTTATCAATTGTTGCGATATTAATTGTTCTATCAATCCATCTTTTCTATGCTTAGTTAATTATTACTAATGTTACTGTTCTATCAATCGGTCTTTCCTATACTTAGTTAATTATTACTAAGGTTACTTTTCTTCAAATTTATCTTTTAAAAAATTTCCTTCTAATATCAGGGCCCGTTTGATAAGTTAGTAATGTCTAGATATAGATACTTATATGACTATTTCTAAGTGTTTGATATCATAGTTAACGTATTATGTCAGCCCGTAGTTTTCTCTATGGCCCATCCGAGCCCGCAAATTTTTTCCTTAAAATACAAAGATATGTATCCCATAAATTTGGTCGGGTAGCATTTTTACCTCATTTATTATGATTTTTTAATACAAAATCTAGATAATTTCTTGTCTACCAAATAGCAACGAAAAAACCATTATCCGAGCTTATCTTAACACGAAGCCCGCATTTCTTATCTTATTTAACAAATCTTGTTATATCTCATCTTGTTATAGCGTAAAGTACACTTTTATGTAAGAAAAAGGTCCGAAATCGCTAGCTATGAATCATTCATACATTAGGACATGAGTTAGATTATTCAGTTTGGTCATAAGCTGACATAAGTACTATCAGAACTTCCCACCGACTCCTAAAAGAAACCGTTGCCATAATGTACATTGAAATATAGAGTAATTTTCCCCCAAATATATATTAACCACTTTTTTTAAGGCATAAACACCAATTATTTCGTGTAATTATAGTAGATTGTGGGAGAAATTTCTAAGTAGAAGGAATAAAGGAACTTTCAGATCGACTACATTCCTTTCGACATTTTAGTTGAACTTGATTTCTCAGACAATATATCATAAGATAAAACTCAATCTATCCGACCAAGGTAAATATATAACCAAAATTGTTTCTGACGGAAAACGCTTAAACAGACGGAGAAACATTTGTGATAAATACAACCACCATACAAATATAGACTTAAGAAATCACATTTTTACCAATTAAACAATCCTCAGACATTAGTTAATAGAGACTTAAATTATAAGAACGATAAAAAATAAACATGAAATAAGGCAACAATCACAAGATCAATCGGAAAACGTACACAAAAATGAAATAAATATGAAATAAGGTAACAACCTAAAGATCAAACGTAGATAAACATTTGCAGTAGATATCAAAGCGAGGTCAATGATAATATTCCAACAGAAACAATATTACTTCAAAATCCATCCATCCAAAAAAGTTCAAATAAAACGACAAACGTCTTATCGCCTAACTCACATAGCTGTAAAAGCCTTCTTCCCAAGTCCAGAAGAACCTGCCGGAATCACCTTAAGAACGTTAAACCTAACGGTTTTAGAAAGTGGCCTGCAAGAAAACACAGAAGCTTGTTAATTCCATATTTTGGATATGATCAAAAACTGATAATTTGTTGGTGGTACTAGCCTGCATTGACCGATGGTGACATGGTCGCCTTCCTTCACACGGAAGCATGGTGAGATATGTGCTGGGATGTTTGAATGCCTCTTCTCATACCTAAGTCCAATCCAAGTAAAGCACTCAGATTAACAAACATAAACCAGAACAATGGAAGCATCTTACAATAGCAAATATCATACCTCTGATACTTCTTCACCCAGTGCAGGTAGTTACGTCTCACAATGATTGTTCTCATCATCTTTGCACTGTGGCAAGTTCCAGCAAGGATGCGACCTCTGATGGAAACATTACCAGTGAAAGGGCACTTCTTATCAATGTATGTGCCTGAACAAATATGAGTTGGTTTTCAGTATAAATAGCAATAGCAACAAAAAGCAGAAAATACAAGGATTCGACTATCAGGTAGTGGGGATGAAAACAGATTTAACAAAAGCGTAGATAGAAACTAAATAAAACAGTGATGGGATAAGAAAACGAACATAATCAGATAAATAACACCATGGTATTCAGTTCAATTAAAAATCAAACAGATTGAGATAGTTATTCACAGGAAACACTAGAAACAAAAACAAAGTAACACAAGCACTTGAAAGCAAGATTCCCATATACTCGTCAAATACCCAATCAAAAGCTCCATAACATAGATATCCAACATCACTCGCTATCTAAAATATAGCAACAGTTAAAAACAGATCAATAAGGATTACCTACACATTTCAAATATATCAAAATAACACTACAGATTCAATCACAAAAACAAAATGCAGAAACCAAGTGGATTAACAATGGGAATATATCAGAAATATAAGAACAAAAGGCAGTGTTCCATTTAAAAGGTAAATTAGAAAAACAACCTTCAGAAGCCTCTCGTGGTGTTTTGAATCCGAGTCCGATGCTCTTGAAGTAACGGTTTCCACCCTTTCCAGGGGCCTTACCCTTCCCTGTCTTCTTCGAGCTACAATCAAACAATTATGAAATCAAACACAACGCATCTCATAACTCACTACAAGTAAAATAATACGAATCACTAGTCCATAGAATAATGATACTCTGCTCTACAAATCATAACAAAAACAACAAATGCAGAAACAAGAGGATATCGCATTCAGCTTCAAACCAAGCACCGTATACACACACAATTTAACAAATCTAACACTACAGAAACAAAAAAACTCACCAGAGAAACACCTTAGGCTGCTTCAAAAAGGCCTTCTCGGTCTGCAAATCGATTCAAATCACAATCGAATCAGTCACAAACAGCAAAGAGAAATAAAAAGCGGTAGCAGGCGAGCTATGGATGCAAGGATTTACCTGTTCCGCCATGGCTGCGAGCTATCAGAGTGTGTGTTTGTGTGGAGGAGGGCGGCAGCAGCAATAAACCCTAATCCGGAGCAGACGATAGTGAAGATGCGAAGCGATTTGGATATTTAAACATTTTACGTCATACCTGGATCCCTAGTTGGGCCCTTTTTTAGTTTGGCCCATAAACAGAGCCCAATCAAATTTGAGTTTATTTTATTTTATTCTGAATATTTTATTTCATGGGCCAAAATGTTTATAAATTAACAGAAAGGCCCAATTGGGTTTAATTTAGTACTATGAAACATTTAACAACCCATTGAGTCATAATTTCATACCACTAATTTGAACAATTGCAATTGCTAAGTGTTGAATATTCTTACAAACCATCAAGGAAAAATCTGTCATCTAAAACCTAAAAGGGCTTGTTCGCTTCTTCCTATTTGGAAAAATAAGATATGAATGTTGACTTAATTAAAATAGGCTGGTCCCATCAAGCAGAAAATAGTTGTGGGCGTTTCGTGATTCATATTTGGCTGACAACACGCAAGCAAAGTCCATGGCGTCTGACGAATATGTCCCTATCATTTCTCTGTAATTTCATCCGGTATCCCTACTGTTGAATTTAAGTGGTAAACCGAAAATGAAACATTCGAATCACCCAAGATGTTGTCCTTGTCGGAGTATGGCCCCTCCACTTGGCAACCGGATCTGAAACTGTACCAAAAACTTATTTAGATCTAAGAAAATAGATTTGACGAACGTTGGAAGGGGTATACATTAGACACAATGGTACTGATCAACTTTTGAATGCGTTGACGGTTTGGAAGCGCCGAAAATATGTTGATCTTCGCCACCGGGTCTTCAACAGCTTCCAAGAAATGCAATGCAGTGAGAGAAAGTAACCCAAATGCAAAACTCAAATATGCAGACGCATGTGTTAATGGGGGGAAACCCAAAAATTTGATGGACACTTTGGTAGCATCCACACCAATTCTTGTGCACTGTATCGGACAAGTTTTCCAATATCAAGGCAGCATGATTCATCTCTTCCAAAAGTCAAACTGACAGTGTGGGCTGGAGTGGAAATCAAAGGCCATGCAGATTCATCTACGGAACACCGAACCATCTTTTTTGCCATGATTTGACCCCATTTGTGGTCATTTAATGAACACCGAACGTGTCCTAAGTGATTTATTGCAATTTGTACTTGTTTTATGAGACTAATTTTTTCAATGAATATTTGATGCTTATTTATTGAGATGACACTTTGGTGTGGGGATGGATTAAAGCATAACTCCAATTCGTCTTCATGAGTTGAGAATCGAAAAAATTGACTTCCACGTGACTACCAATTTCACTGAAAATAAAGTCTCTTGATAATTTTGAATGGTAGTAAATTTAAAGTTTAATTCTTATAGTTTGAAAGTTATAAGATTGATAAAACATTAATCAAAAGGTATGCTTTAAATCAGTATTGATTTGTAAAACATTGTGAAGTCAGACTCAGGTCACTATTTTGTTCCATGTAAAGAGCATGAATTCAAATTTTCGACTACCATTACTCCATCTATATATGCTTGTTGCTTATATTTTATCTTAAAAGTCAAATAATAAGTAAATAAATATGAGGTGAATACAACTCATGTGATCCAAATTGCAAAGTGACGAAGTCGTGTGACAGATGTATACTATGATTGATGATTTAGGTGTTTAATTAATCAGTCAGTATCAAATTGATACATTTAAATAATCGAAACAGGGGAAAAGCTACACGTTGCTGTTACAAACTCCAATTGCTTTTGTTCTTTTATTTACTTTTAATTATTCCCATCATATGATATTACAGTTATTTAATCTAATTCAAAGATGAAAGGATGACAACAATTTAAAATACCCATCATCAAACGAAATTAAATACAAAAATAGAAGCCATAATTCCAATCATGGTAAATACATCCTACTATTTGTTTTTCTTTTTTATTTCCAATTGATATAATCAAATACTACTACTACAAAATCATGGCAATTACCAATAAAGTATGATTATTTTATTGTATTACCGACAACTAAAAAGGCGACTGACTAAGATATTTATCAGTGAGATAATGCGCATTTAATTAGAGCTTTTCGCAATGATTCAAATTCAAATCTTGTGAACAATAAATCTTGATTGATGCCCTGTTCCTTCATGAATTCACCTTTCTAAATCCTTTATTCCACTCAGCTAATTTAAAAATTCAATCTTTAATCAGATATTCACTGAATTCAATGAAATCGAAAGTGGGTTTTGTCAAAAGTAGAGTTATTATTAGCCCATAGAGTGAAGTAATTTTCAACCAGTTCATTAAAACCGGTTGATTAATAGGTAAAGTGGCGTTATTAAATGCCGTAATTAGTTAAAGAAGCTGTAGAATTTCGTTGAGTGGCGGCAATGAAGGCAGAAACCGCAAACCGGCATTTTTATTCGAAAAATGTATACTATAAAATCAAAATGTAAGGAAGAAAAATGTGGAATCGCCACATGTCACTTATTTAACACACAGGCACACTAGTAAAGTTACAAACTTGCTGCATTTTATTGAAGTTTGCTGCATTTCATTTTCAAATTTGAAGTGGTAAAGAAAAAGGGAAGAAGGATGGCGGCGTGCTTGAGATCTCTGCTTCTTTTCTCATGCCTTGCAGCAGCATTTGTTGCATTGGCATTTGGGGAAGAAGCCCTTTTCCCAACTCTGCAGACTTCAGGTTAATCAATCCCACCATTTTGCTTTCTCATATGTTTTTTCTTGTGTTAAAAATCGAATCTTGAATTTGTGTTTGTTGTGCAGCGGTGGTTGGGAGAGAGAGAGGGAGATTTCTGGCAGGTGATGAACAAGTGAACACAACTCTGATTTTGGCTGAGAAGAGGACTCAGAGGAAAGACCCTCTTGATGATTTTCGCAAATACACAGGAGGCTGGAATATCAGTAATCGCCATTACTGGGGTGTAAGCTCATTTTCTTTACACTTTTTGTTGTTGGACAATCTGATTGTAGGGTGTTTTTTTATGAGAGTTTGTTCAAGAATATGTGTCCCATGTTAATAGCTAATGAGCTATAGTGCAAGAATTTTACTATTACAGTTGTTTTCTTTCTTGGCAATGTTTTAGTTCATATTGTTATGAGTTAGTTCAAGAATGTGTTTACCAAATCTCATTTGAGTTTGTGGTTGGCCACTTTAGGATTAGTTTTCTTTCTTGGGAGTGTTTGATTTCTTATTGTTATGAGTTAGTTCAAGAATTTGTGTTCCAAATCTCATTTCTTCATGTTGTTGGACAATTTGGGTTTAGTATTCTTGCTTGGAGATGCTTGGTTTCATATTGTTATAGGTTAGTTCAAGAATTTGTGTTCCAAATACATTTCACAATGTTATTGGCCAATTTGGGTTTAGTTTTCTTTCATGGGGAAATTTGATTTGATATTGTTACAAGTTGATTCAAGAATTTGTGTTCAAAATCTCATTCATTATGTTGTTAGCCAATTTTGGTTTAGTTTCTTTCTTGGGAGTGTTTGATTTCACATTGTATCATGAGTTACTTCAATAGTTTGTGGTCCAAATCTCACTTCTTTATGTTCTTGGCCAATTTGGGTTTAGTTTTCTTGAGTTTGTTCAAGCATTTTATGCTATTTTGTGTATCTGTATTGTATCTGTATGATAAAAATGTGTTTGTATGAAAAACAAGAGAGTCTCAACTTAACCATTTGAATAACTTGATGTTGGATTACAGTCTGTGGCTTACACTGCTGTTCCCTTCTTCATTGTTGGCGCAATCTGGTTTGTCGTCTTCGGGGTATGCTTGATCATCACATGCCTCTACTTCTGCTGCTGCCGAAAGGCGCCTTATGGCTATTCTCGAGTCGCCTATGCCCTCTCTCTCATTCTCCTCACCTTCTTCACCATTTCTGCAATGTAATATACCTCTCTTTGTCTCTCCATTTGTTGTCACACATTGTGAAGGTGAAATTAGTGTCTAATGTTACCTTCTCCAGCATTGGATGCATCATCTTGTACACTGGCCAAGGGAAATTCCACTCCAGCACTATCAACACTTTGGAATACGTCGTCTATCAGGCCGACACCACATCCGAGAGTCTTAAAAATGTCTCGGGATATCTGGCTGCCGCCAAGCAAATCAACGTGGATCAAGTGAGTCTGCCGCCTAATGTCATAGGCGACATCGACAGCATCCAAACCAAGATAAACTCATCGGCCAGCACCCTCTCGACTAAAACCGAGGACAATTCACAGAAGATCAAGGATCTCATTCAATCTGTGTAAGTTAGAACTAGTTTCAAATTTGAATAGCTATAGAGAGTGTGAATGCTTTGTTTTCTTGCAGGAGATTGGCTCTCATCATACTCTCCGCAGTTATGCTTCTTCTTACGTTTCTTGGATTCGGTACTTTCTTGAACTTATTAGCACTCGCGTATTTTTTCACATTGTCGTCTCTGATCTTACTCTGGGATTGTTTCGTTTCAGTGTTTTCAATCTTCGGAATGCAGGTTCTTGTTTACATGTGAGTTTGAATAGCTTTTTTCTTCAAACATATTCGTTCTTGCTTCCCTCGTAGTGTAGCTCTATATACGCCTAATGTTTCGTTTGTCGTTGCAGATTAGTGGTCACGGGATGGATTCTTGTGACCGGGACGTTCATACTATGCGGGATCTTTCTTCTTCTGCACAAGTACGTATAAACTATCCGATTCTCCCATCCACAACGAGCCGAGCCAACTAATTTGCACTGCATCGTCTCACTTGGTTCCTAATTTCAGCGTGACAGGGGATACGTGCGTAGCAATGAACGAGTGGGTCCAGAACCCGACTGCTCATACAGCTCTCGACGACATCCTTCCTTGCGTGGACAACGCTACCGCCCAAGAGACCTTGACCAAGAGCAAGGAAGTATCATCACAGCTCGTCACGTTGATGAACACGGTCATCTCCAACATCTCCAACGCCAACAACGTCCCCAGCTTCCTCCCGCTCTACTTCAACCAATCAGGCCCTCCCGTGCCAAACGTGTGCAATCCGTTCAATCCCGACCTCACCAGCCGTGCTTGTGCACCCGGTGAGACCAACCTCAGCAATGCCACTGAGGTATAACCAAAACTCTGTTTTAGTCTTATTTTGGGATCAATAGATTAAAAGATTGAAACTTTACCAACAATGCAGGTGTTAGGTGGCTATGTCTGCCAAACATCGTCGAACGGGATCTGCACGACACAGGGCCGTCTGACGCCGGCCATGTACACGCAGATGGCTGCTAGTGTGAATGTGAGCTATGGCTTGTTTAAGTATGGTCCTTTCTTGGCTACTGTTCAAGACTGTAGTTTTGTGAGGGATACGTTCTCGGCCATAGAGGCCGATCACTGTCCCGGGTTGCGTAGGTATAGCAAGTGGATCTATGTCGGGCTCGTGATGGTTGCCCTCGCAGTCATGCTGTCTCTGCTGTTTTGGGTCATATACGGACGGGAGAGGCGCCACCGTGTTTATACGAAGGCGCACACGCCTCCGGGAGCACCGGGTTTCGATGAAGACAAGCATGCTTAGGTTTTGAGGAGCAATGCATTGGTGCTTCAATTGATGATTTTGGCTTCATTTGTAGCATAACTTGTGATGTACTATTATTGTATGTGGTGTTTGCATTGTTGTCTTAGGTGTAGATATATATCTTTATTACTAGTTTTTTTTTTTGTTGGAAAATTTATTAGTAGGAGTAATTTTTTTATTATCATGGATTATTTCTAATTTACATGTGAATTTATATTTTGTTGGAATCGAATTCTGTGATTTTTTATTCATTGAGTCCACTAACTTAACGAGCTTTCATTGACTAAATTCTCAATTTTAACGCAATTTTTTAATAATTAACACGGCTTGAACACGCTTACGAATTTTGGATCCAAATACACGTATAAAATATTTGGTGCATTTAAATAAAAACTAATGATGTTTAATTTAGGGCCATTTATCAGGAAAAAAAATTAAATATAAAAAAAAACGAATTATTTATATTTTTTTTTCAATTGTCACATGCTATCAATTATCAAATTTAGAGATAATTAAGTCTTGTGTGGTAGAAAAATACACTTAGTTGAGATTGCTTTTGTTATTTCATAAATTAAGACACACAGGGGGCCAAAAGATGAGAACACTATTATTTTTATAATATCGTGTTAAAATGACGGGTAGAAGCAATAATTAGGAGTATAAAATAATTCTATATTGTAGAGGCATAATTATTGTTTTACACTAAGATTTATTAATCATATATAAAAAAATGTTCGGAATCGAATCAAATTTAGTCTACAAAGCCAAACACAAGCCACGCATTTTTATTCTTGCATCATTATCTCTACATTTTATAATGTCTATAATATGCTGAATGAGCTGGCTAGTGTTGGATATAACACCCAAAAACAATATTTACCCCATTTAAATAACTAATGCGAGAATATTGAATTAAATATTCAATAATGAAGGCTTGATATTTTGGTTAATAAATTCAATTCGAGCAAGTTGGTACAGAAAATTAATAATAATACTAATAATTTCATATAAATTAGCAATTCAAAATAGAATCGTTTGATTATAGAGTAAGAAGGTCGGCACGCTTCGTGTTCGTCGAATTATGACTATTTATTTATTTTGAATAGACTTAGTCTTCTTCCGCAGCCTTTTGACTTTCTCTACTTGCACATTAATACATTATACTCAACTTCTAGAAATATTAACCAAACTCCAAATTAAAGGTGATTTAGTAGTATTAGAAAATTATACTCAATTCGTCCATTAACCATAGTTTTAATAGTAAACAATAACAATTTAATTGCAAAATTAGTAAAATGAGGGGATATAGAGAAAAATTTAGTTGAAATATTTTTAAAAAGTACTCCCTCCATTCCATAGTAAAGGAGGCGTTTCTTTTCGGCACGGAGATTAAGAAAAATTGTGTTCGGTGAGTTAAGTAAATGGAGAGTAAAGTGAAAAATGAAAAAGATAAAGAAATAAAGACATAATAAAGTAAGAGAGAGTAAAGTATGTGTGGAAAAATGTGTTGACTTTTACTAAAAAAAAATGACTCTTTTATTATGGAACGTATCAAAATGACAAAATGACTCTATTATTGTGAAACGAACGGAGCATAACGCAACTCTAGAATGAGAAACTTGTCAAATAAGTGGAGTACAAAAGAAGTGTGACAAGCTGAGCCCATTTTTTGCAGTTTTATCTTATTCATTTAGTTTCAATTATCGAATTATTGAGTTTACTATTTCCCCTTTTCAACGCCTAACTAACCGTTACCGTGCTTGTGTCCGAAAAAGGCGACACATAACTATTAATATTAAATTTTCATTGTCACATTATTACCAAGCAATTCTATATGGATTTGCAATTTTCTCTATATTCGGAATTAAATATCCTATTTACTTGAAGAAAAGCAAATGTGAGCAGAATCTCTGGGAGTGCATTTTTTCTCCACTTCTAGAAATAATCAATTTAGGCACCAAATTGCATGTTAAACCCAACCAAATTGATATAATTGAGTTTGACTATTAATTTAAACCTAAACTTACATAATGAACAATAAAAAAGGTATTACTCCTACATGCGTAGATATAAGTCAAAACGAACGCACCGTCACGAATTAAATAGAGTACCCAATAGTGAAATTCCGAAATGTTTATTCCAAACAAATTCAATTTTACAAATTCACTGAATTACCTTCTCTATCCAGATGATACATTTTCCTTCTTAAAGACTGTTTTATTCAAAGTGACATATTTTATAAAATACTTTCTAGTATTTTATTTGCATTCATATTTTTACTCTTCTCACTTAATTAATAAGTATTATTTTTTGTTCCTCTTGAAATAGTTGATTCTATTATTTTTTGAACAACAAATTATATTATCTTTCAATTTTAACTTTTAGAATCAAATTTTTTAAATTACGTATCCTAAAGAAATGATTTAAATAATTTAAATAACTAATGATTTAAATAATTTAAATAACTTGGAAGATATGAATATTACTCATTTTCTCTGTTAAGAGCAGACTGAGCAGCACCGTCCGTCCGTGCCAGCGGCACGAGAGCACGCCCGTGCCGCTGAGCACCCTTACATGGCGTGTTCTGATTGGCCAACGGCATGTATGCCGTTGGCATATTCAATTTTTTATTTTTTATTTTTAAAAATTCGAAATTAATTTTATAAAAAAGTTTTGAAAAAAAAATATATTTTTCCACTTCCCAAAAAATTATATCCGTTTTCTACCCGTTTTTATTTTTTTTTTCAATTTTTTTTCCCAAAATTCACATTTTCATTTATAAATATCCCACTTCAACACAAAAAAAATCACATTCTCATCTATTCTATCATCTACATTCTCTCATCTTTTTTTCTCATATTCTCTCATCTAAATTCCCACCACACTATTTTAATTATGTATTTTTTTATTTTCTAGGATTTTAATTATGTATTTTTATTTTTTAAGATTTTAATTATGTAATTTTTATTTTTTAATGTATTTTTATAATGTAGAAATATTTACTAATTGAAGTATTTAAATTGAATAATAGAATGGTGGGACCCTTGAGTTTGTCCTTAGCTAAGAGCATGGATGCGAGTGTTATACTCTTAGCTAAGGACAAGGAGTAAAAGTGGATCCAGATCCACTTCCATGCTATTAGCTAAAAGCACAAATTAGGATGCTCTAATCCAAGTAGCTTGAGACAGATACCATTTGTTTACTAATTAATTGCTTAGAGATGTGTGCCAACTGGATAATTCTGTTATCCAACATCTATCCTTTTTCAATACATTTCAATGTGTAAATAAAAAGTATGCATATGTGTTGTCTATATTCATAATGGGTATTTATGGCCTCTTCAATTGGCCCACATCCACGCTCGTCCAGCTGCCTCCAGACCTTACCACATCCAAATTCATATATATTCATTAAATTTTATTATTTTCCAGTATTTAATGCTATTTTATTTTTGGTTTTACTCTTTACATATTCACGTTGAATTACAGATTTCACATTATTAATATATTTAAACAATACTTCCATATGTCCAGCTATCGTTTCCGCTTCAAAATTGATAATTATATTTCAACAATTCTTCCCTCCCCATTTCATTTTATAGTATAGCTTTTATGGAATACTTTTTTTTCTACTTTTTTATTTTGATTATTGCAGCAAAAATTCAGCATTCTTTCTAATCTACTTCCTCCAGTAAATAATCTTATTTTATTTAGTTCGAGATTATTTTCTGTTAGATTTTGGTCCCGCAGTAAATTCCGGAATATACTATCCAATCACCCGCATCAACTTCCGTAAAATCAGCAGAAATCTATTTTTAGTAATTCCCATTTTCCAAAGCTGAGGTGAAAAAAATAGTCTCAAAATCATCCATGGCTTCGAACTTCGAGTTTCACGATAATCACTTCCCCACACTTCACGCAAAGCTCCTCAGATCTCAACACAAAGGTGAAAAATAACATCAGTAAAAATTAATAACAGTAACAAATAATGAAATATTGAAACAAACGAACGGAACGGCACTTACCTCATACGAACCGACGGAACGGAACTTACCTCATACGAACAACGACGGAACGGACGAACGGATTCAACAGAAAACGATGCGATACACGTAACGGAATTGGCGATAATTTCAACCAGCACCAAACGCTAAATCATCATCACGCAAACATCTTGATCCATGGATTTAGATTCAAATTATAGTTTCATCATCCTCATTGCTATGTGAAATTCGATTGGATTCATTTTAATTAGATCGAGAGTGCTCTAGTTTCAAATCCAATACGTTCTTCATTTGGAAATCATATGTACAACCAACACAAACATCAGCTCCCCTGTTCCAAAAATTGCTCAGGTGTCGCCGCCGCGGATCGTAAGCGCGCGACCGGTGATTTTCGAGTATAACCAAACCTGCATATTCGGCTTGCTCCTTCAGACGTCGTCGCCGGCGGTGGACATGACGGAGAGGCGGCTCTGCCGCGGCCGGAAATCGGCTCGGCGACGCTGCTGGTGCGAGGACGGGCGAATCAGCGCCGCGAGGGCTCGCTTCACCAGATCTCCCTCCACGGTGCCGATCCGCACCAGAGAATTCGTCATCGCCGATCGCCTCATGTTCAGCCGGTTCGGGGAGTAGGAAATCGATTGATTACCACCGCCGCTGTTTTTGTGCAAAGCGCATCGAAACGAACCTGGATGATTCGTCGGCGAGCACAGGCACGTCCTCTTCTGAATGTTGCCGCGCACGACCTGGTTCCGCGGCGGCGGCGCCGCGATCGAGCGCCGCGGCGAGATAGATCTGTCGATCGCGAAGCGGACGGACCGCGACGGAGGCGGCGGGGACAGGCCGTGGAGGTTGACGCGCGTCGGCGACGCCGCGCGGCGCTGGTTGAAGAAGCCGGCGGAAGGAGAGGACGAGTAGTAGCTGGACGAGGCGAACGGCGACGAATCCGACGTCATGAACGAGGAATTCCGGTGAGCGGCGGCGGCGCGGTGCCCCGCCATGACCGGGGCGCTCGACCTTCTAGAAGACGTAGCCATTGGTTTTTCCTTTTTCCCTTGTTTCCTCTCGAAGAAAGGTATTGTTTGTGGGGAAAGAGAGGAGAGAGAGGGAATATTTTAGTGTTATTTTTCTAAAGTGCGCTGTGGCTCTTCAGTTTGGCAAACCTAGCTGGTGTCAAAGGGCTGATTTATAGTTGGGGAAGGCGATGGCACGTCCGTAAATACGAGACGAGGAGAGGGGTAGTGCGGGGAAAGGGAGGGCAAAGTTCGGTCTGGGGGTGGGGTCCAGCATCAAAGCAAATATCATCGCGGGAATCTGATCCAACGGCTGCGAATCGATTTTAATATGCAAAAACGACAGGAGCTGAAGTCGTTTTAAGCAATGAAATGCTTCGACCGTTACGGCCTAGCCGCCACGTATTACTGTAGGGTTGATTTACGGCTCGCAAATCGAGATGGAAAAGATAAGTAGATAAGTTTAATGTTTGATTTTAAGGATAATCCCAAAAAAAAGGGTGAATTTTGCTTTATTCAATATTATAAAAATTCGAAATGATTTTTTAAATTATCCCATAAATGGACATTAATGATTTCACTTTGAATTTTATATTACAGTATAATGATAGTTATTGCGTTCGGAATCAAACTGTGCATAAAACTAATTTTTGAATAAAAATATGACAAAATGTTTATAGAAAATTTAAGTGACCTCAACTTAGTTAAAGGTAGATTTTTGCTGGCCAACAAACCATGAAATATTAGTCAATTCTTTTGGCCTTCTCAATCTTTAGCTTTTCGATTGTTATACTTGTTACTAGTGTATGAAGCGCGTTGATGATGAGATTCATGACGTAACTTTTGATGTTTCATTTGCTAAAAATGTTGGTCTTTGAACTGTTGTAACAGTCATAAGCTTTATAAGACGTATTAATGGTGAGACCTTCTATGACTTTAGTAGATGTGTTCGTCTCAATACATTGTCTCTCTAAGCTTGTTCATGCACCAATTAGCATTTTAGGAACATTGTTTGCTTGGTTTTCAAAACTTCATCAACTTTATCGGTGCTTAGTGGTTTTGAGGTGTTTTACGCGTTAAAAGAAAGTCGTTTTATTTTTCGTGACAATGCGTCAATCTGAATGTATTAACTGAAGCATAATTTATCTTGTTGAAATAAAATTTTTCGGTATTCTAACGCAAACAACTTGTCATGAATGACAACATTTTCAATCAAAGAATTGTGGGTGCAGTTACGGCTCGAGCCGAGGACCTTCTCCCTTGTAGTGTGGGCGGCTAGCTTTGCGAGCCACCATTGCGGATGCTCGTAGTAAACAAGTTAATAATATAATGGTATCAATTGGAAATTTGAAAATAATAGTAGTATTAGATAAAATATTACATTGAAATATTATATTGGTTGGGGGAGTTGAGAAGTTAGTGACATTCTCCAACCTTTGGAGATATATAAGGCCAAAATAATTCATATCAAAATAGTCGTCTAAACCAACTCTTACTTGCACCATCCGTTTACATAACTAGTTGCACAATCTTACTTTCGTGAGTCGCAATTTCTCATTAAGAAAAGCATAATTAATTAATGACACAGTATTTTTGGAGGAGATTTGAACTAATCTAATAAGTTGACATGCAAAATATTTCTAAAATTCGAAACATATTTTGAAATAATCCAACAATGAATCACCTCTTCGCAAATCCTACGTGTGTACAAGTATTCAACCTTTAATTAATTTTACCAATAGTACTTATTTCAGAACAATAATTACGAATCAAATAAAACTTGAAGGGAAAAAAATTCCCTTAGAAAATTTTAAGTTTTAATGACAAACTATAGTTAAATATAAATAAAAAAAAATTTAATACAATAATATCAAGTAGTGGTATAAACCTAAAGCATGGATACTAGCATGATGAACTTATGCTCACTACTTCCGAAAGTTTCATTTTTTTTAATTACATGAATAAAATTGCAAATTGATATCAACAAGTTGATGTTATCCAAAATGAGATGAGGAAGTTGACGTTATATAGCACCTAAAAACACTATGGCCTACCATGTTTAAGACACTATTTTAATAATACATCTACTCTATTTGAAATTGTTAGGCGCCTTTCGTGTAGGTTTTTGGTTTTTCCAAATGTAGAATGATGATGATGATTAATGAATTAGTACATTTTTGGTCGATTTTTTTTAAAAGTGGTTTGCAATATTTCATATTTTCATTTGAAGGGGGTGAGTAAAGTTGTACTCCCTTCGTCCATCATTAGGAGTCTCATTTATGAACGGCATGAATTTTAAAAAATGTTAAGAATAGTGTGTGGAAAAAAGTTAATGGAATAGGGGATCCCACTTGTATATATTAGTGTTACGTGAATGAAATGTGAGTGGAATGAGTCAACGAAAGATGAGAATCTATTATCATTTATGGTAAAAGTGAACCTGAATTCCTATTCACGGACGGATTAAAATGGAAAAACGGGACTTTTATTCGCGGACAAATAGAGTAATTCGCTTCGATTGATTTTCAATAATGATTTTGTCAAGTGAGTTAGAAGAAAAGATGGTGTGAGTAATAAAAATATTTGGTGAAATGCAAGTTAGTAGTAGTTCAATAATTGCTAGTTTAGTTGTAGCAATCTTTCTACTGAAATTGTCAACAAATTATTGAATGCCATCTCATCTTATTTAACATTATTTTCAAAGTATTATCGTTTTTATTGACAAAAATGATATAATGAAATTGACAAAAGATAATTTATTGAGAATGGGTCATTACATATATGTGGAATTGGGTGTGAAAATTTTGAAATTTTCTTGGTGTATGTCTGCTTCAATTAGGACCAATAATTTTGTGACACAAGCTATTAATTTTGTCTTGAGCTCGATATATAGTGGGGATGAAATTCATATAATACATGTAAATTTGTAACTATATATGTGTATCATTTTCAGTTTGACGAATTCAAATCAAATTGAATATTAATATTGTTTCTTTAAATAAGATACTTAATCTTGAAATAATTATGTTTTCGCTTTGGTGATAGTAGTAAAGAAGTTAAGTAATGAATGAATGTTAAGTAAATTAAGTGGAAAGAAAGTATAAATTGTGTGAAATAGTAATAGAAAAGATAATTGAAGAAATAATAAAGCATGAGTCATAATAATAATAGTAAGATATTTTAAATATGTTGAAGGAGTATTTTGGAAATATGACATGAATTTAGTGGATGAATAAAAAATATAATGAAAATGAAGAAGTATTCGTTAAGACTTCTAGATCTCTTGAACAGCCATTTATAAAGTGATAAAATTTGTAAAAATGACATTTGACTCTATCTCTCTATTTATGAGAGTCGTCTCTTTCACGTAGGCTGCACTCTTATATATGTATACTTTATCATTAAGAAATGTATATGCATAATAAATGGAATAATCAAATCAAATAAAATCAAATAAAGTTACTCGATGCTGATTCGGCATTACTATATAAAATACATCGACGTAGGATGTAAATTTTGGCGACTAATTTTATTTAATTGTTTGAATAGATTTGTATAATAGTTTAGTTGTAATCGGGTAACGGAATGGTCCATAATTATTTGACTACTATTCCATTTAGCATTGATTAATTCATTTTGACTCATCAATATATTTGAAAGTGTATTAATATGCATCTTGTATTTATTAACAATTAAACCAAGTTTAGGTAAAAGTTCATATAAACGGCCACATTGAAACGCTTTTTCTTTCAATAATATTCCTTTTATACAATAACCAACAATTAATTATTTGTGAGTTCTATGAATGTAACAATACGCATGTAGACTTTTATGACATTGATTCACACAAGACTTTCGATCATTTGAGAAATAAAATACAACTATTTTATCCATAAAAAGGGCTTATTTGTGAATGATATAAGTTTAGTAAACGTAATTAATAAAACATGATTGTCAACGAATAAATAATAAATAAAGTTCCATGAATAAAAATGATAGTAATAATTTTCGAGAATAAAATAAAATGACAAAATGAGACTATCTTTTTATAGACCGATGCAATATAAATAATTCGGTGTTGATCCATATGTATATATTTTTTAATTTTAATATGTTCTATGTCAATGAGTTTACGACAATGTAACCATTAACTTTTTTTTTTCTATCTATTTCTCCAATTTCAACCTCGACTAATATTACAAAAAAATATTCAATGCCATCAATATACATTAAAAACTAATGCAATTCATTGTACCACCACTATTAAAACTATTAATTGTAGTTTGAGGAAAAAGTATATTATTTAAATACTGGAGTAGTATTTTCTTAAACTTTGTAGTAGTAGACAACTCTACATGACAACAAATTTATTTATATTAGCTATTAAGAAGTATGGTCCAGTTTTTGCGATAATATCAATCAAACATCTTTAAAATAGCTCTTTCATAGAAATTGCTTTCGTTATAGTTGGACTTTTGCTTTCTAATTAAATGTGACAACCACGCTTTCTCTGATAAACCACCCTCTACAATTATGGGCCTCTTTAATATCAATTTTTATAGTTTGGTGGTTATGTAAGTATTTATTAAAAATAAGATCAAATTATAGTTTGGTGGTTATGTAAGTATTTATTGAAAATAAGATCATATTGATGTTTTTGCTAACTTACTATAAGTAAATAATCTTTAGATATGGTTTGGTAATCTTGTTAATTCACTCCTTATCCATCTATGTAAATCTACAATTTTACTAATGCTGCTGCTACTACTACTTTAAAATGAAAATATTGATTACTCCATCCGTCCTTTAAATTTTTGTCACATTTTTTCATTTTCATCCGGCCTACAAACTACTTTTGATAGTGGATCTCATATTTGATTAACTCATTCCAACTCACATTTTATGCATAAAAACTAATACGGAGTATATAGAAGTAGGACACATTCTCAACTAACTTTTTCAATTAACTTTCTATTACCTTTCTTACAATCTATGTCTGGTCAAAGTGTGACAAAATTTAACGGACGAATGAAGTATACCCGAAGGGGAATAGTAATAAATCAAGTACTCCCTCCGTCCCTTTCAAGATGCGTTCATATTTTTGAGTGATACATGATTTTGGGAGGAGTTGTCAGGTGAAATAAGTAGAGAGAAAATAGTAATTAAATATTTTAATAAGGAAAAAGAAGATAATGATTCTTTTTAAACGTAATTAATGGATATTTTGAATATGACAAATTAAAAAAAGGAATGTGGGTATTTCAAGTGAGTCAATGAGTAAAAAGTAAAATTCTGAATTGGCCAATTATCTGATTTGACAAGCACACAGTTTTTAGAATTTAGTGTTGTTAGTTTTTGCAAAGTTATCCTGTTTTTCTGGTCACAAGTAGAAATTTGACACTAGGCAATCAACTGTTCCATTCTCTAATTATAACAATTATGATTATAAACATATAATGACATAAAATTACATTGTCACTTAAAACACTTTATGGATAACAATTACTATTCCCTCTAATATCTATCAAACATAATTAATAAACATCTCAATCAACAAATTTTCCAATTTCAACCCAATCTTATCCAGTATTTTCCACCTATTTCCAAAGGCTATTTAGATGGCCATAGGCAATTATTGATTTATAGAAAAATGACAGTTTTTGTAAAAAGAAGAAGACTTTAACTAGATTTAACATAAATATAGTGTTCATTTTCCCCAAATAAATCCACTAGAATCTGACTATAGGATCTTTAATATCTAAGTAATTTCTCTCAATTTAGAACTTACAAAATAAAATCTAACTACGCTACGATTATGGAAACGCGACTTTTAAAAGCGGCAACTCCTCAGCGACTTTGGCGGCAGCTATTTTCACTAGAAAGTAAATAAATCGCCATTTGCGTTGTTTTTTCTCAACGAAATCGGATAGAATTATGTCTGTTTGGTCAGCTCTCCGTCGATCTTCCCCACCGACCAGCCGCTTCTCCGCCGCGCAGCGCTTCCAACTCCGTCAATTCTCCGCCGCAGATCCATCTCGTGAATCTGCGCAGTTCCAGAGTAATTCTGGAGACGATCGCCGAATCAATTTGCTAGGATGGATTACGGCCGGAGTTATCACCAGCTCCGCCGCCGCCCTTTCTCTTCACTCCTTTTCGTCGTCTCCGCCGCAGATGTCGTTCGCTGACTTCTCTCCTCTGTCCGCCTCCGTTGTTCAATTGTCTCCAGCTCAAAAGAATAGTCAATCGAAATTTATCTTCGGAGGTATACGGGATAACTAACCTCTTGTTTTAGAATTTTGATTTGTGTTTCCTGCTCTGCGAAGTAGTGAATTAAGAAGCTTTTTGTTGTGTTTTGCAGAGGCATATAGAAGGAAGATATTTTTTAATTATGAGAGACGCATTAGAATGAGGAGTCCTCCTGAGAAGGTATTTGTTTTTATCCGCCAAAATGAAGAATATGTGTGAGAATTATTGTGAGAATTGTCTCCACACTGTACTCGTTCTGCCTAATTTGTGCTGAACTGATTGGAGCAAACCGAATGTTTTGTTTATTTTGATTAGTTATCGAGTTTACTCTGTTGGTTGCTTATCAATGACATCATCCATTGGAATAACTGCATACGAAATTACAAAAAGGTTTGACTGTGAGTGTTGGTGCTTTTACATTCTGATTTAGCTTAGAAGGTTGAAGCTGAAATCCTGAGGTTCAATAAGATCCCTCGTGTTTCATCTTTTGGCTGATAGATTCATAGAACATCTTTGTATGTGGAGCTCCGAAGGGATTTACTAGTGAAACTATGTCAGCCTTGCATCTGTTATAATCGTCAGCCAAAGGAAGAGAAGGGAAAGAAATGGAATCCTTACTTTAGTGTTAGTAATGTTATCCGTAGTTTGAGAGAATTGAATGAAGAGCTGTAGGTTCTGAAAACCTAATGCACGGTTCTGCAGAGTAATACTTCGGAATTCTAAGAACCTGATTTTCAAGAGGAGCCATTTGGCACAAATTACTGCAGGTCATACTGGCATAACTTGGATTTAGTAGAAACTGAATTGAGCTGGTAATTGAATAGACTATGTATGTAATTTTCTGTCTGGGATGACAGAAACAGCTAAAGCAGTAATCCAGTTTCAAACATTAAATCAGCACTCTGAGCCTAAAACTGCAGGGTTTCATTAGATTATAGAATGTAAACGAATAAGATGTATACTTTCAGAAAGACAGTACCAAGTAATGAGACTAGAAACAAAAACTAAATAGTACTCCCTCAGTGGTCTTGCAATGGTGAACATACTTATTTTTTGTTTGTTTCATTATTTTGAAGACAAACTAAATAGTAACAATAAATTGTGAGATTTAATTGTTTTTTTTTCTCTTTGTTTTTTTTTTATGCTAGCTTGATACGAATATAATAAGCAAATTATATATCACCAATCTTTTGTGCTGAAGGTATTTGAATATTTTGCTTCCGTTCGCGCCGATGATAGAGAAGTTTTTATGACACCGGCTGATCTGATGCGAGCACTTGTTCCCGTATTTCCTCCATCTGAATCTCACCTTGTAAGAGATGGATACCTCAGAGGGGAAAGGCCTCCGGGTGAATTGCATTGTGCGCCATCGAACTTTTTTATGCTTTTTGACACAAATAGTGATGGTCTAATATCATTCAAAGAGTGAGTCATCGTTTTCTCTTGTGTTTACATATTTTGCTATTTTTTCTCTTCAGTTAGGTTTGTTTATTTTGCCTTCTCTTTTTGTGAAATATGGTCTCTAGTAATTCTCATTCTCTGTGAAATTTTTTTGCTTAATTGACTAATTCTTCTAATGTTCTTTGACAGGTACTTATTCTTTGTTACACTTCTTAGTATTCCAGAATCAAGCTTTTCAGTAGCATTCAAGATGTTTGACCAGGACTGCAATGGGTAGGCGCAAATTTGAATAGACTTGCTAATTTTTTTGCCTAATTGACTAGTTCTTCTAACAGTTGGTCATGACTGTGCACTATATGAATAGGCTTGCTAAGTTTTTCCTTGGACACATAAAATAATAGATGGGTATATATGGCCCCCATCCCTGTTGAAACCTCTTCCTCGACATATCAGCTTTGGCACCTATACTAATAATATCCTCTCTTAGGTTGGATTATTTCCATCACCACTGTAATATATTATCTGTGGAAAAATGACCAACCTCTTCCCTGGCTGATATATTTTACTTTATCTGAAATAGGAAAATAGACAGAGAGGAGTTTAAAAAAGTGATGACTTTGATGCAAGCTCATAATAGGCAAGGTGCTGTACACTGTGATGGACTTCGTGCAGGGCACAAATTGTGTGGTTCAGGGGAAAATGGAGGCTTGGTGGAGCATTTCTTCGGAAGGGATGGCAAAGATCTTCTTGAACACGAGACTTTCGTCCAGTTCTTGAGAAATTTGCATGATGAAGTAAGTTCATATTATCCTCCATCTGGAAAGTTACAAATTAGTGTAGTCACCTCATTAAATTTAGTGTATCATGGTATAACGGTTAATAGCCCAAGTGCTCTGTGCCACTTGCTATAGTAACCACTAGTTCCCGGATGGGCTAGTAGCTTCCTTCATTATGTTGGCATCAACACTTGGGTGACCTGACGAATGGAGTTGTTTGTACCTGCAAATGATGATATATCCTTGTAACTACTGTCATGATCGTTGAAATCCTTTCAGCTCAGACTTGGTATTTCGTACTCCATTCCATTCGTGCTACTATAGTAAGGTTATATGGATTGATTTTCTTGAGTACTTTACAGATGGTGAAATTAGAATTTGCTCATTACGACTACAAGTTACGAGGGACCATATCTGCCAAGGACTTTGCATTGTCCATGGTTGCATCAGCAGACTTAAAGCACCTGAGCAAACTGCTTGATCGTGTTGATGATTTAGATCACCAGCCAAACATTCACAATATTCGCATTACCCCTGAGGAATTTAAAAGCTTTGCCGAAATACGGAAAAAATTGCAGCCATTTTCCTTGGCACTTTTTAGTTTTGGACATATGAATGGGTTGTTGACAAGGAAGGATCTACAAAGAGCTGCCCAACAAGTAGGTTCTCGTTCCCTGCTTTCTGCTTGGTTCTTTCTTTTCAATGATCTGCTTACTTCGAAAGCAATGGGAACAATGTTTGTTTTCTTGGGTTCAATGGTAGCTCGTAAGGATCACCTTCGATCTTCTCTGCACAGTCCATCATCGTACATTGTCCATGCATCAGAATATCAATATGGTTTGCGCAATATACACCTCAGACACCTAAATAACTCGTTGATCCTGTGCAGGTATGTGGGGTCTATCTCACCGACAATGTCCTCGACATAATATTCCACGTGTTCGATACAAACGAAGACGGAAGCCTAAGCTCTGACGAGTTCGTGAGAGTTCTGCAAAAGCGAGAGAAAGACATAGCTCAGCCCACAGAAGCAGGTTTCTTCAGCTTTCTGTCATGCTGTTGGCATTGTTCAAATGCAAATTCGATTACTACTAAGTTGCTGTCCTCATGAATTGACAAGTCTTATTTGTCCTTGTTATTGGTGTACATAATGACTGGATTCTGGAATTATAGCAAGGGCAGATTTGTCTTTCAACTTCTATATATAGGGGGATTTGAATTTTGAATTACAACCATTTCTGTAGTGACTAATGATAGTTTTCCTTGGTGTTAACAGACTGGACTTGTCTCTCTGTTCGTAACATGTAACAACTAATAACATTACTTACTATTGAAGTTATTACAGATTATTGGAAGGGTAGATTAGTCTTTCACTTTATATTATCATCATCTGTTCTCCTGCTGAATATTTTTTTTAATTATTATATTTTCTTTCAGTCGCATAAATCTAGTTTTTTGTGAAAATGTGATGGAGTATATTCATCAACCCGAAGATATTAAAGATGGTCAAATATCTAAATACATTGAAAGAAAAAAATTAGAGATTAATAAAAACGAAAGAAAAGATCACTATCCATCTGGAATATGCCATTTTATCATTTAACCTAATAAATTTGAAAATGAAGGGTCCCATAAATGATTTGTTATTGCAGCGTAGTTGCGCTGTCCATTTCGGAGACAGCCACTCTCGAGAGAGCGCGTAGTCCCACGCGCCACTAAGAATAAACGTATTTTACTACCGTAATTAGTTAATTCAATTATTTTTATATTTCCAAACACATAGTAATAAGTAATCGATTGAATCATATTTCATAATCATAATTCCTATAATCACATTCCACGAAATTTCAATTCCCCATAACAAATAAACAAGCCCTTCATGAAATTCACAAACAATTTCATAGCAACAATTTTAAAATGAGAAGTACAAGTCAAATAATTTCTTAGTATTTCTTTTATAAGTATATAATAGGAGTACAACACGCTCATATAAAAATATAGTAAAGCGAATACTCCGTATTACAAAAGCAAAATAAAATACAAACAATTACAAAAAGTAATTAAATCTGAACAACTAAGAAAGACTGGAATTTGAGAAAGAAATAAAAAATTTGCAGAAGATTGATTTGGAGAAGAAAGAAGAAACATAAGAAATAAAGTAAAAAAAAGTCCAAAATTTTCTTATAAATAAATTCTACTACTCCACAAGTTAAATCAATATTAAGTCATAACAAGCTTCATAAAATCAATGTCAATATATATTTGAGATTTTTCAATAATGGGGCTGGCGCGTAATAGTGGATCCGTTGACGCCTAATTCGAATATAATTTATTAATAATTAAATAGAGAGAGAGGAGGCGACCACCAAGAGGAAATCAGAAACCCTAGACAGAGAGAAGGTGGAATTTGGAAATTTATGACAAACATCCCTTTTCTCCGCCTTTCCCATAAATCCTTTTCAGCTGCTTAAATTTTTGCCTTTCCCGTATTCTTCACTTCTCCATTTACCGATTTTCAGCTTAAAAGCTCCCTTCTCCCGAGGTATGCGCTTTATATTCCATTTTTGGATTGTTTCAAGCTCTTCTAATTTGATTTAACTGTAGTTTCTGCTATTGCTTTGTGCTTTATGTTAATAATCGCTTGTGGAGATTGATTTAGTCATTTAGCTGTTTTTTTCTAGTTATTGACCGAGGGTTGTATTTGGAAGCATTCTGTTAGTATTTGTTATTGATTTGATTTGATTTGATTTGGTGTGTTTTAAGGTAGGTTTTGGATTGAGCTTTTGATTGGTTGTTGTTGGAGTGGAGGAATATGGGAAAGCCTACTATTGCTAGGAAGAAATTCCAGATAGGGTCGAAATCGGAAACCGGCAAAGCTAGCCCGAAGGCGGCGGCGGCTTTCGACGAGGACACCGCTATTTTCATCAATATGTCTCAGGAGTTGAAGGAAGAGGGGAACAAGCTGTACCAGAGGCACGACCACGAGGGCGCGATGTTGAAGTACGAGAAGGCGCTCAAATTGCTGCCCCCGAGTCACATTGATGTGGCGTCGCTGCGGACTAACATGGCAGCTTGTTACATGCGAATGGGGATTGGTGAGTATCCGAGGGCGGTGAACGAGTGCAATTTGGCGCTTCAAGTAGCTCCCAAGTACAGCAAGGCTCTGCTGAGGAGGGCGAGGTGCTATGAAGCTATGAATAGGCTTGACTTGGCGCTGGGAGATGTGAATAGTGTGTTGAGCATGGAGCCTAGTAACACCACCGCGTTGGAGATTGCTGAGAATGTGAGGAAGGGGATTGAGAAAAGTGGTCTTCAGATTGAAGACAAGGAGGTTGTTGAGTCTACCCCAGCGCCTGCGCCTGCGCCTGTTCACAGGAGGGTTACCAAAGAGAAAGGGAAAAGGAAGAAAAACAATAAGTTTGAAAAGAAGACTGTTGTGGAGCCTCTGGTGAAGAATGTGAGTGAAGTTGTGGAAAAGAAGACAGAGGATAAGGTGGTTGTAGAGGAGAAAAGAAGTGTTACGGAAGAGAAAGTAGTTATGAAGTCGGTGAAATTGGTTCATGGCGAGGATATACGATGGGCACAGTTGCCTGTGAATTGTGGGGCTCGCCTGGTGAGGGATATAGTTGTGGACAGATTCCCCAGTTTGAAGGGTGTGCTGATCAAGTATAAGGATCAAGAAGGTGATTTGGTTACTATCACTACGACTGATGAGCTGAGGGTAGCTGAGGGACTGGCTGATGGTCAAGGACATTTGAGACTGTACATTGCTGAAGTTAGTCCTGACAAAGAACCTGTTTATGAAGGAACAGGCATCGAAGAAGCATTGAGCCAAGGCCATCAGGAGCCATTTGTGGTGACAAAGAACATTCACGCAGACAGCAAAGGGCCAACTTGTATCGAGGATTGGATCGTTCACTTTGCGAGGCTGTTCAAGAGTCATGTCGGGTTTGACTGTGATTCTTACCTGGATATTCATGAATTGGGGATGAAATTATATTCAGAAGCACTGGAAGATACTGTTACAAGTGAAGATTCACAAGAATTATTCGACATAGCGGCAGCCAAGTTCCAGGAGTTAACTGCTTTAGCCTCGTTTAACTGGGGAAATGTTCACTTGTCTAAGGCAAGGAAAAGGATGGTTACGGCTGAAGATAGTTTATCTGAATCCACTGAATCCTCCCTGGCGCAGGTTAAAGATGCTTATGATTGGGCACAAAAGGAATACACGAAGGCAGGCTTGAAGTATGAGGGTGCTTTAAAAGTCAAGCCAGACTTTTATGAAGGGTATCTTGCACTTGGCCTGCAGCAATTCGAACAAGCGAAGCTTTCATGGCACTACATACTTGAGAGCAAGTCCGACTTGGAGATAGGCCCGTCTTCACAGATACTGGAATTATATAACAAGGCCGAGGATAGCATGGAGAAAGGGATGCAAATCTGGGAAGAGATGGAAGAACAGCGCCTTAATGGACTCTCAAAATATGAAAAAGATAAAGCTTTGTTTCAGAAATTTGGTTTGGGTGGTTTATTTAAAGATATCTCAGCAGATGAAGCTTCCGAGCAAGCTACAAATATGAGGTCCCAGATTTATCTTTTGTGGGGTACAATGCTGTATGAGCGTTCTGTTGTGGAATATAAGTTGTCTCTACCATCTTGGGAAGAATGCCTTGAGGTTGCAGTCGAAAAGTTTGAACTTGCAGGAGCATCAGCAACGGATATTGCTGTAATGATCAAGAATCATTGCTCGAATGAAACTGCTTTAGAAGGTAGAATATGGTTTATTGTTTCTTGTTTGTCTTTTTCCATAAAAGGTTCTTGCACCTGGCTGTGCTCATCCTTACCCTCTTATTTGCTTAATGTAGGATTCAAGGTCGATGAGTTAGTACAAGCATGGAACGAGATGTATGATTCTGATGCATGGCGATCTGGTGTGACGTCTACCTACATGGAACCACTTTTCAGACGACGCTCTTCATTCATTTATGGAGAATTTTGAGTTATCTTTGCATAATGTTGGTGACTAAATAGAAGGCAATAGCATCAGAATCATTTCTAAGTGCCATGTGGTTGCTTGTATACCCCCAGAGGTTCTAGGTGAGTTGATGCTGCAAATTTAACTTTTTTCATCCAACATCTATATATGCTCGTTTCAATTTCGTTCTCACCTCAAATGCTGCATTTAATATACTATGATACAAGGTGTGAATTGATTGCTCCATTGTAGAATGAACAATAGGTTTCTAATAAGAGCTAGGTGTGACAGGGATGGTTGATTTGAAAAAAAGCTAAGATGTTTCAAATTTACGATTTGACATAATGCCAAGAGAACTTGGACCGTTTCTTAAATACATGATAATCGGCCATAAAGTGCCTTTTATTTCTCTTGATTTTGTCCTCCTTTGAAATTGCCACTGAAGGCTGTTGAGAGATGGGAACTTGTTTAGAAATGCACAAAAACTTTAACCATTAGACGATAGCTTGTTTAGCCAAAACTATGTCAAGATTCATTTAAACAATTCTTTGTAGTTGAGGAAAGTTACTTTCATAAGCTAATGAAAATTGCCATTTCATCTTGCAGGTGACAGATTGTTGTTGTTGTTGTTGGTCTTTTCAGTTTGGTTGAAGCGAAGAAAAACACGCTTCAGTGTCTCAATTGCCCGTCGGTTCGTGGCAATATTGTGTCTGTTTTGTTGGTTTAGTTGCAAAAGTTTTTTGATTTGTTGTTTGGCTCCACCATCTAAAGGGGCTGATCCAGTCTCAATGTTTTTGGGTAGAGATGTTGAGAAAGAGAGAGAGAGAGAGAGAGTGAGCATACATATAGAAATTGGATTGAATTGTAAAGTATTTGTGGGTGGGTATATAATAGATTGCATTTCTTTGGGACTTTGGGTTACTAGATTTTAAGCTTGGCATCTTCATACCTTTACCTTGTGCCTTTATTCCTGTGTTGAACTCATCTCATATGTATGTGGAAATTTTTGGACATTTCCAATTATTGTTATCTCATTGTTATCGTTGGTATTGATATTATACTCCGTATACATAAATTTCCAATTATCAGTGTATCTTATAGTTATCCTTGGTATTGGCATTATATATCATGGATATTCTCTACCAAAATCAAATAAGATTATCCATTTAAGATTACGTGGTTAGATTATTTTAACTAAATAAGATGATTATGATTAATTATCATATAATTATTTATATAAAATAAAATCATAAAATTCGATCTTATGAACTTAATCATGACTATAATATTGTAAACCGACAATCCTTTAAAATATCGAAATTTTTTTAAAATTTAATTAATAATAATTTACTTTAAAAATAAATTAACATACTAGTAGTACTACTTTGTTATAACTTTTTATTGGAATAGACTTAAATGAGATATCTCTTGTTAAAAAATAAAAACCAATAAACTAACTATATTATATCAGAGTATATAATCATAATGCAAAATTATTGGTGGTAGTAGTCCCAGATTATTATTTTAGTACTCCATTTATAATTTATATTAAAAGTCTATATTTTATGAATTCTTATGCATAAAATTGATTAAAGGTGTATCTGTCAAGACTGATGCGCTTTGCGTGAGAATCTATTCTTCAATTCAGATAAATCCCACAACAATTCACAGTGAAATCGCAGAGAATTTGTATTTGCATTAGGGCTTTTTCTGCCATGGACAAGATTAGGAGACCTTCGCACGCTGGCTCTTGGTACACCGACAATCGTAAGTTCGCCTAATTTCTCCCTTGATTAGCTAATTGAGCTCAGATTCCCCCAATTTTGTCCCTACGTTGCTGAAACATCGATTGAGTTCACTCACATTGAAAAGCTGACCTAGAAAGGGGAAAAAGGGATGATCTTGGATGATTTTGTGCTTTTTTTTGCCTGAATTTGGATGGAAGTGACTGATTGTTGGTGTAGCACAATTTTTTTCTGTTAAAGTAATTTCAATCGAGTTCATCGAGGAAGTTCAGCTGAGTTATGTTGTTTGATTTTTGCTGTAAGTAGTGATATGAGTGTGTGACAATAGGCTGCTGTTTTGGTGTGAGTGTGTTGGCCTCTTTGTAGAGTTGTTAAATGCCCGATGATTGAGGAATCGGGTCTCGGGATTGGGTTAACTGTGACGCGGTCTTAAAATTTCTGTTTGCTATTTTGATGCTATACCATTATTCATGGATGATTTATTGCTCTTCTTGAGAAGTTGGTTGATTTGGGGAATGCTTGTATAGAGAAACTGTTGATCAAAATAGATTGCAATTCCTTTGACATAGTATTTGTTTTGGCACAAGGTTTGATGTCATTGTTGTCTCTGATCTCCAGCTAAAGAATTAGCTGAGGAGCTTGATGGCTGGCTCCGTGCAGCCGGGCTGCCCAAAAATTCCGATGTAAGAGGTGTGATTGCGCCGTAAGTCGCCAGAATTCAGAACTGTTCATTCTTGGCACATATGAGATGATGACACAGCTCTGATTTTGTGTTTTTGTACCTTTTAGTCATGCAGGTTATTCCTATTCGGGCCGTGCAGCAGCCTATGCTTTTGGAAACATTGATCCTTCTAACATGTAGGTTTTCATGATACATATCCAAGTATTGCGTCTCTTGTTCGAATCCGTGTAATTCTTTGAGTCTGAAGATTGTGAAACGTTATCTGATTCGCAGTACTAGGATATTTCTTCTTGGGCCGTCCCATCACTATTACACTCCAAAATGTGCGCTTTCAAAAGCTACAGTGTACAAGACGCCTATAGGCGACCTACCAATTGATCAGGAAGGTATTATTCTTATTGCTACTTCTAGGATTATTCGTAAAAGAAATGACTGGTAGCAAGCACATGTTAAATTTGTACTTATGAAAGCTGGATTGTGTAGGCTTGTTTAAGCAGTTTGAGTGGCAACGAGTCTAGCAAAAGTTCACGTTTAACTAACGATGAATTAGTAATTGACTGTTATCTTTTTTTTCCAAATGAAATTTGTTGGGTTTATGTGTTGTGAGAGACATTCCATAGGTTCGTTTGCACACATTAGCATGGTATAGTTTTTGCTATAACGTTCCTCCTTTAATTGGTATCTGCTTGACCTTTATTTCCAGTAAACGAGGAGCTAAAAGCTACGGGAAAGTTTGAAATGATGGATCTTCGTGTAGACGAGGCTGAACATAGCATGGAAATGCACCTGCCTTATTTAGCTAAAGTATTTCAGGGGTAGGATTTTGGTAAACCTCGATTTCTTGCTACTTTGCTCTCGGCTCATATTATGAATTTGATGCAGCTATGCAGTGAAGATTGTCCCCATTTTGGTTGGTGCTCTTAGTGCTGAAAATGAAGCTGTCTTCGGCCGGTTGTTAGCTAAATATGTGGACGACCCTACGAATTTCTTCTCGGTGTCTTCAGATTTTTGTCATTGGGGCTCCCGGTATGTCTCTCAGGCAAACTCTTGTGCATAGAAATATGAAAATGTTGGCTTTCCTTTCTGAACCGTCTTGTATAGGTTCAACTATACGCACTATGATAAAAAGCACGGCGCCATCCACAAGTCCATCGAAGCATTGGACAAAATGGGAATGGATATAATAGAAACCGGAGATCCGGATGCCTTCAAGAACTACCTCTTGGAGACTGACAACACTATATGCGGACGACACCCAATTAGCGTCTTCCTTCACGTAATATCTCCACCTCCCCTGTTTCTTTCCGTGCTGTTTTACAACGCTTTCGTGTTTTTTCGCCTACTTCTCGATACCTAACCACATTTGGTATTTTGAATTGGACTAGATGTTGAAGAATAGCTCAACAAAGGTGAAGATTCGTTTTCTTCGATACGAGCAGTCGAGCCAGTGCAAATCCACAAGGGACAGCAGTGTAAGTTATGCATCTGCTGCTGCCAAAGTTGATGCTTAAATTTGTGGAATGAGCAGAAGATAATTCCACTTTTAATTTATGGCAATAACTTGATGAATAATTGCATTGATCATTGTTATTTTCTCCAACTTGGTTTTGTTGACGATTCTATTAATCAAGAATTCCAAACATTACAATTAAGATTGTTTTGCTTTTATTTTCTGTGGTTGTACAAAGAGTTTGTGGTAAATAATGAAAAAGAATTCTGCATTAGTAATGAATGAGCCTCAGTCGAATATCCTCTCTCCAGTGGATAGTAAAAGAAACACGAGAGAACTAAACACACAGAGTAAACCCGGGATAGCGAAAACCGCTCTCCAGCTCTCCGGTGCTGTGAGATCGAGGTCGGCCGCCTTGGCCGCTTCAAGGAGTCGTCCGGTCAGGTCGACCCCGACAATCCCGGCCAACGTCCCGGCCGTGTTCGATATCCCCATCACGATTCCGGCGTACCTCGGAGCAACATCCATGTGATTCACGGCAAATCCGGCCCTCCCGAGCGCCAAGAACCCTAGAGCGACCGACGAGCAGAACACGACTCCGTCTGGCGTCCTGAACAGGGGAAGTGCCACAAGTGCGGCCGAGGCCACTGCGAACCCCACCGTGTTCAGAACCTTCCTCGTCGCCGTCACCGACAGAGCCCTGCTGGTGATCAGCTTATCAGCAGCCACTCCACCTATGTTTGAGAAGAGGAACATGTTGAGATAAGGCAGCATCTTTGATGAGCCCATTTCTTGAAGGCTATGCTGTAGACCTAGTTCAAAATAGGTGGGGAGCCAATTCATGAGCACATAGAGAGCATAGTGGAATGTGAAATTGTTCACCACAATAGCCCAGATGGGCAGGCTGAGCATGATCTTCTTCCACGGGATCCTCGGGGCTCGGCTCGAGTCGACTAGCTTGGTCGGGAGCGACGACGACGACGACTCTCCGCCGAAGCCGGCAGCGGCCGCCTTCGGGTGATCGGAGCGCGGCGGGTCCGCGGCGTACGCGAACCACAGCAGCGACCACATCCCGCCCAGAGCAGCCTCGCTGACGAACACGGATTGCGGGCCCCGGAGCTTGACGACGGTCGGGAGCACGAGCGTCCCCAGGGCCGCGCCGAAGTACATGCCCGAGGTCGTGAGCGAGACGGACCTCGACCTCTCGTGCGGCGGGACCCACTGCGCCAGGACCGTGTGGATGGAAGGGAAGATGAAGCCCTGGGCCACGCCGACGAGGAGGCGGGCGAGGACCATGAGCGTGGCCCGGTTCGGGTCGAGCGGGACGAAGGCGCAGGTGAGGGACCAGAGGATGAAGGAGAGGAGGAGGACGCGCCTGCCCCCGATCCGCTGCGCGGCCCAGCCTCCCGGGACTTGGGAGCAGGCGTAGCCGTAGTAGAACGTCGAGAGGATGACGCCCTTGCTCGACTGGGTCACCCCGGAAGCATCAGCAGCCGCGGTGTAGGCGATGGAGAAGCCGACCCGTTCGATGTAGCAGACGCAGGTGCAGATGAAGGTGAGGATGACAATGGTGTAGCGCTTAGGTAGATATGCCATCTTCATTCTCTCCCACCTCTTTCTTGAAAATCAATAGAAGAGGATGAAGAAGAAGAAGCCCTCCTACAACAAAATTTTCATAAGAATTCCAACAAAATAGAAAATATCCATTTATGTTAACTCCACTAAACATCAGATCATAGGAATGCTCAAATTTTGAAAATTGAATTTCAACAAAATACAAAGCAGAGATAACATTTGATTTACAGCAAGGAAGAAAGAAAATTCAAGATTATGACTGGATCAAAATTGCACATAATAGGAAACAACATTACATCAATTTTTTCATTAGCATTTGATTGATTTGGAGAGAATCTACTTCAAAACCGATTAACTTGGTTGACTATCTATCTATCAAAGCAGAATCCCACATTCAACATTAAACATCACCAAATTGGAAACTGAATCAAGCCATTTTCTTGCCACAATAAATTAAAAAACGAAACAGAATAGGAAATGGGATTCACAGCAAGCATAAACCCAAATAAAAGGATCAAGAAAGGAAATCGCAGTCACCTCAGGAGTGAAAAGGGCTCCCTCCAAATCGATAAAGATGAGATTTTTGACCCAGAAAAGGGGGTTATTTTAGCAGAGATGAGCTATATTGACGGAATCAAGATTTATTTGACCGAAATTAAATAATTCTTGGCCAAAAATCTCAAATACAATGCTTTATTTAATGCTAATAAATTACAAGGAGAAAAGGGTATAATAAAGTTGAAATCTTTTTTCACTGAGATTTAGAAATTAGAGACGACTAATTTGCTATTTTGCTCTAAAAAATAATTTGGGCCTTAAGCCCAGTTACAGATTTAAAATAGGCATCCTTGTTTAACCAAATCACGAAGTTTTCAAAATTCACAATTGTCTCCCAATTACTATATTTTTTTTCAGACAAATTCAATGTTGGATTTGGTGCACACTGTAAGATTTTGGTGATATGAACCAACAACATAGGGATCGGATGGTGTGGACCTCCACAGCACATCAGGGGATTCAGGCCCAACAAAATATAGTTTTGAAGCTAGAAACTTAAAAAAATAAGAAATAAAAGAAAATAAATTTGGTAATTTGTTATATTAATTTCGAAAGGTACAAAACAAATTAGAAATGATTTAGTACTCCCTCCGTCCCAGCTAAGATGACACATTGCTTTGCCGGTACGAGATTTTAGGAGTTATTGGTTAAAGTGTTTAATTGGCTAAGAGAGAATGTGGGTGTAAGTATTAAAGTAGAGAGATAAGGAAAGATGAATATTTTAGTAGGAGTGAGAAAAAATGGTTGAGTGTATTAACTGGAGAGAGAAAGTTATCAAAAAAGGAAATGTGTCATCTTAGTTGGAACAAACTAAAAAGGAAAACGTGTCATCTTGAGCGGGACGGAAGAAGTACTAAACAATTAGACCCTACTTGGTATGGTGGAATGGAATGACATTCCCATCTCCATTCCTATTCTACTCCCTCCGTTCCGTAGTAATAGGGGCGTTTTTCCATTTCCGTCTGTTCCATAGTAATAGAGTCATTTCCCTTTTTAGTATAAAGTCAACACATTTTTCCACACCTACTTTACTCTCTCTTACTTTTTTCTCTCTTCATCTCTCTACCTTTTTCATTTTCCACTTTATTCTCTCTTTACTTAACTCACCTAACACAATTTTTCTTAATCTCCGTGCCAAAAAGTTTTGCCTCCATTACTATAGAACGGAGGGAGTATTACTTATGTATTTTTCTTCCTTAGGAATCATTATTCCATTTGGATTCACCATTCCTTCCATTTAGCAATGATCATTCCACTTCATTCATCTTTCTTCTTATTTTAAATTTTAACAAAATTGTATAATATATTCTCTTATATTTAAATTTAATATCATCTCAATTTTCTTAGTAAAACTAACATTTAGAATTTTTAACAATTGAACACAGACACGGAGTCACCCACAAACACACACACAACACCGCACATACGCCCCTCTCCCCCACACACAAAACCATTAGAGCATCTCCAATAACGGCTAGCCGATTCGCGGCGCTAGCCGGTCGGCTAGCCTAACTACTGCGATCGGCGAGCGGGGAATCGGCTAGCGCTTAGGCGAGCGCACGCCGATTTGAAGGCGCTGGCCGATGCGCTGGCCGCCATTGCAGCCTGGCGATCGGCCAGCGCAATTTTTTATTATTTTTTTAAAAAAAATTGAAACACTATATATTCGCGATTTTCACGTCATTTTCATTTGCACCACTTGTTTTAACGAGAGATGGACAACAACAACCAGTTTACTACGGCGACGAGCGGGTCTTAGACTCTCACGGTACCCGTGGGGTCTGGATGAGGGTAGATGGGCGGGCAGTACAACATGTACCCTTGGCAACAGTTGATGGGATTGATGGCGGGCGGGCAGGCGATGCCGGGCGAGGGGCAGGGCAGCAGCGAGCAGGGAATGCCGGGGTGGGGAGGTACGCCGCAGAAGACGCCGCGGATGATGCAACAGATGATGGGTATGATGCTTGTATGGAAGGGGGGGTGCAGCCCGGTATGCAGGGGTCGCCGGTAGGGGACACGGTCTATCGTCCCACTTTTGACTTTTTGACGGCTTCGTCTCACACATCGACCTGGTCGAGACACAGTTCACTGGCGATGACCGTTTCTCATTACAGGAGTTGGGGATCGATGTCGAGGAGGCGGACACTCCCGTTCCAACGGGGGGAGCAGAGCGGGGTCGGGCCGCGCCGAAGAAAAAGAAGAACAAGAGGAAGAGCAAGGTGGTCGGGGAGTCGTCGCAGCCGGCTGTTGACGACACCACCGCACGGAGGAAGTGGACGGACGATGAGAACGTCGCCCTGTCCAAGGCGTGGTTGTCGGTTTGCGACGATCCTCTGGTTGTGAACAACTAGAGGATCGTCAATATGTGGGCTAAGATTAGAGCAGCCTACAAGAGGAACTGCCGGCATGGAAAGGACTTCTCCGGGAAGGAGTGCCGGAAGGCGTGGGAACACATCAGGGATGCGGTTGGCCGATTTTCGGGCTTGTACGCCAACGCCCTCGGCATGCAGACTAGTGGGCAGACTGAGGAGGACTGTCGGAGGATAGCGGAGAGTCTGTTCCCCAAGCCGGGGGTTTATAAGGAGTTCACCTACTGGAACTGCTATTTGGTGCTGAAGGACTCTGAGTAGTTCCGGGAGGGGGTCGTAGCTGCGTGGCCGAAGAAGCAGAAGCTGAACTATTCCGGCGATTACAGCGGCAGCAGCGGCGGTTAGCACGACCTCCCCCCCGGATGCTGAGGAGTTTCCGTCCCCTCCATCGTTTGCTCGCCGCACTCGCCCGGTTGGCCAAAAGCGGGCGCAACGGGCAGCGAGGGGATCCTCCCCCCTATCGCCCCAGGAGGTCCAGTCGGCAACCCCCCCACCCGCGCTCACCTTCTTCTCGCGTCAAAAAATGCAGGAGCAGATGTACACGGTCTTCAATGATTGGAAGGCCGCAACTGACCCGTGGAGAAGAGGTTTCTTCACTCGATGCTCGAGAGCATGCGGGTCGATTTGGATGCCGCGAGGGCACAGTTGGGGGGCTCAGACGCGAGCTCAGTGTGGAGGTCCCGGGTGGCGGCGACGACAACGAGGAGTAGATAGAGGCGGGGCTCGTGTGTGGAAGCCCTTTTTTTGTTGATTATGTAGTTTTTTTTTATTTAATGTAATTTTTTTAATCAATGTACCTTTTTTTTATTTAAATGAAATTAATGAATTTTCCCGTATATTTTAATTCCGTAATTTGTCAAATTTAATTCCGTAAATTGAATTATTTTTATTGCGGCTAGCCTTAGGCTAGCCTATTTGCTTAAAATGATGATGTGGTAGGTGGAATTTTAGTGCTTATGACATGGCAGGGAGAGAGAGTGACTGTGACTAGCCTGTGGCTGGACTAAAGCCATTGGAGATGCTCTTATACAAACACACACACATATGCACACACTACCACCAATATGCACACACATGCACATATATGCACACATATGCACACACTACCACCAATATGAGCACACATGCACATATATGCACACACTACCACCAATATGCACATATATACACACATATGAACACACATGCACATATATGCACACATATGCACACACTACCACCAATATGCACACACATGCACATATATGCACACATATGCACACACTACCACCAATATGAACACACATGCACACATTACCACTAATATGCACATATATGCACACAGGGGTGCATTATAATGGTAACCCCAATTTGTGTGATAACCCTATAACTAAATCTCCACCACACATTTTTAAAATATGGTCTAGATTTAATCTAACAAAACTATCATTTTATCAAATAAAACTATCATTTTCGGATATATTAAGGGCAAAATTGTCATTTCAATTTTAAAATTGGTGGGAAAAAAGAAAACGCTCTGAATTCATCTCAGACTCAAACACTCTGAATCGAATTTCAAACCCTACGAATCGAAGGAAACACTCAAACACTCTGAATCGCATTTGAAACCCTACGAATCGAAGGAAAAATCATCACAATTCTGGAATATGTCGAAGGAAATCATAGTTTTTTCATCGAAGAAAGGTTGGATGAAGTTTATTACTTATTTCACTTTTGATTTTGATCGATTTATCATTTTGCTGATGATTTTCTCGATTATTTTTAGATTCTGTAGTTTTTTAGTGTAGATATTTCTTATATTTATACAATATCGTTCATGCATAAGTTTGAGAATGACAGCAAAAAAGAAGAAATTGATGTTGAAAAGATGATTAGAGAATTTAAACCCCCTGTATACTAACTTCTATGACTTGATAATAGCGTTTTGTAATAGTGGTTTCGAATATAATCACCCAAATTATCATTTTATCTGCTACAAGTATGATTTTGTCATTATATCGTTTTATCAGTCAGAAGTATCATTTTATCATTTTATCTGCTGAAAGTATCATTTTATCAACTGCGAGTATCATTTTATAATTTTATAAGTCAGGAGTATCATTTTATCAGCTTATATATCATTTTGTGAGATTAAAACATCATTTTATCCGTTGATAGTATCATTTTATCAGCTTATACATCATTTTATAAGGTTATTGTCATTTTATTTGCTGCGAGTATCATTTTTTCAGGTTAAAGTATCATTTTATCAGTTTATAAACAAAAGAATGATGTTATCAGCCAAAGTATCATTTTATCAGTCAGAAGTATCATTTTATCATTTTATCTGCTGAAAGTATCATTTTATCAACTGCGAGTATCATTTTATAATTTTATAAGCCAAAAGTATCATTTTATCAGCTTATATATCATTTTTTATGTCATTTTTTCAGGTTAAAGTATCATTTTATCAGTTTATAAACAAAAGAATGATGTTATCAGCTAAAGTATCATTTTATCAGTCAGAAGTATCATTTTATCAACTGCGAGTATCATTTTATCAACTGCGAGTATCATTTTATCAGCTTATATATCATTTTTGATGTCATTTTTTCAGGTTAAAGTATCATTTTATCAGTTTATAAACAAAAGAATGAGTTTATCAGCCAAAATGTCATTTTATACACCTAAAATACCTAAACTATATCAAATGGCTTCAATCTGACTTCTCATTGACTCTACCACAATTTCTTGAATCATGACGACCCATCTCATGACATTTACCACACCGTCGTAGAGGCTTATTTGCTTTCCTTATTGCACTCTGCCTCTTTGCTACTTTGCCACTAGCTGATCCTTTAGTACTAACAACGTCTGGAGGATGTACATCAATTACATCAGGTACTGCCATTCCATAAAAATCCTCAACCATCTTCTTCTTTTCAATGACTGAAGGTGCTGCACAATTTCCAAACATATGCTGTTCCAAATCATCAAGACCAGCACTTAACAAAGACAAATGATCCATACTTCCTTCAGACTTTTGGACTAATCGATAAAAGTTGGAGAACAACTTTTTCTTAACTTCCTGCTTTTCATCCAAATCTGCAAGATAAAAGATAACATTATTACAATAAGTACTATCATTTCTCTGACTGAAAAATAGAATTTTTACAAATGAAGGTTAAAAATGGAACACACGTTCAAATGGTTGTTGTTCCTCAGATGGTAGACCATGTGCTGCCTTTAGTAAAGAGCTCTTCAACCACCTTCGACCAAAATATTTCTCAGGAATGAGATTAGCAGACTTATTCTTCAACAAACAAAATATATGACAACATAACAAACCAATTCTGGAAAACTTCTTGCAACTACAGTCGAATGTGTCTTACTTACAATCATACATAACACATCCAATGTTCTACCATATTGGTCCTTGACCTGATGCTTCTTGATGTTATCCTCAACAGTAGTTATAGAAACAATCTCACATACAATACTTATTTCCTGTTGTACATGTTTGAAAATAGAATCAGTGTAGATTGTAGATGCATGCTTCTCAATAGGCAATTGGGTTGACAAGTCAGGAATAGTTGAGTAATCCAAGTAGTTCAATCGTGAATTGGCATTCCTTTGATCTCCCACAGCATAATTAAAGAAATTGATGAACTGTACAAGATTTGCACGTGGCTTTGTGTAGTTTTTAAAAAAGCTATTCTCCGATTCAGACATCGATGTAGTCCTAAGAAGCGACCCCATGGGAAAATCTCGAAAATAAGCAGGAACCCAGAATTCTCTATCTTCAAACATTGATCCAAACCAGTGCACGTCTTCTAATCCATACCGTTCCATTATATCATTCCATATTATATCAAACTCATCAGGCTCTAACAAATCAGACCAAACACATGCATTCAACTCTTTTTTGAAATCTTCATTACCAAGTAAAGATTTGGGCAACTTATCTGACACCTTAACCATGATATGCCACATACACCATCGGTGCCTTGTTTGTAAAAGTACTTGTTGAACAGCAAGTTTGATCCCCCAATCTTGATCAGTGATAATCAATTTGGGTGCTACCCCCATGCATCGAACAAAACAGCCAAACAACCAAGAATAGGATTCTCTACCTTCACTTGATAACAAGCCAGCTCCAAATGTAACTGGTCTAGAATGGTTATCTTTTCCAGTGAATGGAGCAAAAATCATGCAATACCTTCAGAATATAACATAAAAATGAATTATATTTATCAGCTATGAGTATCATTTTATCAGCTATGAGTATCATTTTATCAGCCAGAAGTATCATTTTATCAGCAATGAGTATCATTTTATCAGCCAAAAGTATCATTTTATCAGCAATGAGTATCATTTTATCATTTTATCATGCAAAAGTATCATTTTATTAGTAAGAAGTATCATTTTATCTACTGCAAGTATCATTTTATCAGCTATGAGTATCATTTTATCAGCCAAAAGTATCATTTTATTAGTAAGAAGTATCATTTTATCAGCAATGAGTATCATTTTATCAGCCAAAAGTATCATTTTATCTGCAATGAGTATCATTTTATCAGCCAAAAGTATCATTTTATCAGCAATGAGTATCATTTTATCAGCTATTGACAGAAGGGATACTATTTTATGATGCAAAAGTATCATTTTATGATGCAAAAGTATCATTTTATCATTTTATTATGCAAAAGCACAATTTCTATCATTTTATCATGCAAAAGTATCATTTTATTAGTAAGAAGTATCATTTTATCTACTGCAAGTATCATTTTATCAGCAATGAGTATCATATTATCAGATATGAGTATCATTTTATCAGCAAAAAGTATCATTTTATGTCTATTAGCAACAAAAGTAATATACCTGTTAGTGTTGTATGTTGAATCAAATGAAATTATATCTCCAAACATATGATAATTTCGTCTTGAAATAGCATCAGCCCAAAAGAGTCTAGTTAACTTTCCATGAGATCCTATCTCAATTTCATAATAGAAGGCATCAGATGATTCCTTTTGAGAACGCATATAATCAAAAATCATTTGAGCATCTGAACCATCAATATTGGACATAATATCACGATAACCATTTCTAATATCAATAATATCACATCCAACATTTTCAGGTCCACCCATTATCTCCTTCAAAAGTTTGAATGTGAGAGTGGGACCAATATTACACCTGCCACAATCCTCCATAAACCTCCGATGAATAGGATCCAGATTGCGATTGGCCATCATAAAATGCCTATGCTCATCCGCAACCATTAAGTGATTATGATACTCAACAAACTGATAAACCTCATATCCTCTGCTCTTGCCATCTGAATAATATCTCAAATTGAGCTTAGCAAGACATTCACACCTAAATGACCGACACCTACGCTTCTTAAAAGACACTTCAGTTGATTGGGATGCATGACCAGGTATAAAATTCTTAGAGCCTTGTCTGTTGCAAGCCAAATACTGCCACTTAGTAATACCTTGAACTGATTTGTTACCCATTTTACGAATGCCAAAACCAACTGAACGAGCATAATGTTCATAGAAACCAACTGCTTCTACTAATGTATTGAATTTCATACCAATCATTGGCTTCAAAGCATCATCACAAACAGGAATGTACATACCTACAAATCAGTAAAAGTATCATTTTATCATAGTATTATTTTATCATAATATCATTTTATGTACTAAAAGTATCATTTTATGCAGTAAAAATATCATGTTATGCAATAAACCTATCATCACAAACAGGAATGTAAATACCTACAAATCAGTAATAGAATCATTTTATCATAGTATCATTTTATCCGACAAAACTATCATGTTATGCAGTAAACCTATCATCACAAACAGTATGTACATACCTACAAATCAGTAATAGTATCATTTTATCATAGTATCATTTTATCATAATATCATTTTATCCGACAAAACTATCATGTTATGCAGTAAACCTAACATTTATAAGCCAAAAGTATCATTTTAACACATAATCGACAATACATAATATAATCAAATAAGAATTTCAGTACATCAGAAATACTTTCGTTATTTGCTACAGATTCCATCGAAGCAAATTTTCACAGCAATTGAAGAGGTAATCAATGAAAATAAGAACGCAAAATTGAAAACATCTTCCCGATCACAATTATGGAAACAAAATCTGAAGACTATGGAAAATGAATCAAATCTGGAGCCTATGGAAACAAAATAAGCGAGAAGTATGGAAACAAAATCGCAGAGAAGAGGAGAGAATCAAATTGAGTGATCTGGATCAAAATGGAAACAAAATCACAGAGAAGAGGAGAGAATCGAAAATCGCTGAGAAGAAACCGATGAGAAGAGCGTGAAATCTGGAGTGAATCTGGAGCGAAATTCAAAAATTAAATTAGCGAAATGACATATTTACCCTCTGCGCCTATTTTTATTAAGTAAATCTAAGTTTGAATCTCAACCACAAGATTATAAAATATGTGTGGTCCAGATTTAGTTATAGAGTTATCATGTGATTTGAGGGTTATGATATGATCGCATCTCTATGCACACATATACACACACTACCACCAATATGCACACACATGCACATATATGCACACATATGCACACATATGCACACACTACCACCAATATGCACATACATGCACATATATGTGCACATACACAACACAACATATGCACACACACAGAAAAATATTTGGCAAAAATATTTTTAAATAAATATTTTTTAGTAGAATCAACATATAAATTATTCATATTTCATTTCATTTCATTTCATTCAATTCCTATATTATTTGTATTTACCAAGCATAGGAATTGAGTCAATCAAGAAACAACAAATTCCATTCTCTTTGTATTTCTTGTGCTTGGTTTGGTATTGAATCAATCAAGAAACAACAATTCCATTCTCTTTGTATTTCTTGTGCTTTACCAAGCACAAGAATAGAAATTTTCCATTCCAACCTCCATTCAATTTTATCATACCAAGAAGTCCCATAATACTTATTACTATATTGCTTCAAAATGAAAAAAATGATATACTGTAGTCAATATGATTAAATAAGAAAAATTCCGTCTTTGTGGGTTTAATAGAAAACATCAAAACTGATATACTCCATTGGCCTTGAGAAGACTCAAGATTCAAGGTGGTTCTTGATGGTCCATCGCCCTTGAGATTCTTCCGGTTCGATAACGACCACTCCGCCGTTCGACAATCCCAACGCAAATTGCTCCGGTTTACGTGGATGAGCCGCAACGACAACCGGATCCACGTAACAGCTACATTCCCACAACAAAAGAGAGTTAACATTGATCAAGATTCTTGAATGGTGCTAGGAAGCTGTCCCGAGTTACCTTAGATGGGGCGGAAGGTACGAAGACGGATCTATCTCAAGGCGTGGGGCGAGGTCTGCTGCACCGAGTATCAAGATGATCCCGTCTCTCATGGCAGCATACACCACCCGGCTATCACAAGAGTAGGTCGCGTGGGATATTCGCGTGCAGAAGTTGGCGATCGTCCACTGATTTTTCAAGAACCAAATCATCATCTTGAGGTTTTTATGTATATATACGAAGATGAAGATGAAGATGAAGACAATGATGAAGATGAAGATGAAGACAATGATGAAGACAATGATGTATAGGTACCTGCTTCACACGTCGTAGTGTTGCAGTTTCATATATAGCGAGCTGAGTCTCGTGCACTGCTAGAAAGTGCTGCTGATCCTTGTCTAGTTCGACGTTCGTCTCTGACAAGTCTGATGCCAGCCAGCCGACCGAGATCTGCAGCACCGTGCTTTTCTTCTTCTCCCATGTGATGGAGTCCCACAGCACAATCTGAGGCAATCAAACATTTCAAGAAAACGCGCACGCACCTCTGTGCACGAGGAGGTGTAGAGAGGACTAACCTGAGTATCGACCCCACAAGAAACGAGCACGTTTAGATTGGTCGAGAAAGCCAATCCGCTGATTCGTTTGGAATGCCCCTCGAGCTTGCTTATCCGCTGCAAAACCAAAGAAAATCAAGAAATGCACGTTTCTCGTGGCACTTGTAGACGTTGGCGTGGGATGCAATACCTCATCAACGCGTATATTGTAGATGAGAATCGTGGAGTCATCCATGCCTATAGCTATTATGTTGTTGTCCGGTGGATAGAACAAGAGGCACGTTGCAGCAGGCGGTGATGGCATCACGCTCCTCATGTTCTGCAATTCACATCACGAGAGACGAACAAAGATGAGCCGTTTAGAAACCATACATCGTCTCAACGAGTAGTATTACCTTGAATCCCAGCAAATTGTACAAAGTAATCATCCTCCCCGACGAAGATATTAAATATGAGTCGTTCTTCGACAGCGAAAGGCACGGCGTGACCACATCCCCGCTCTCGTCAGGAAGGTCGTTGGTCATTAACAATCCGCTCCTCGGCTGCCATAACCGAGGGGCACATTTCATCATTGCCTCGCCACTCTTCGCCCATCTCCACAGTAGATGAGTGCCGTCTTCTGCTAATGCGAGAATGCCACTACCTGTGTGCGTGTACACCAATCTCCGTATCTGCAGCCATCAAACGTTACTAAAATCACGAGAAATCAGTGATACGAGAGTGGCTTCTCTGTGAAACACACCAGATTAGTCTTGACTTCAGAAGCGAGTAGCATGGATTGGCAGCGAGAAACTTCAACGATTTTAGAAACGTTCGTTGCCTCCATATTGTTCGAACCTACAGAAAGCTGCGAACAATATAAAAACGAGAGCGAGCATTTAGAAGAGAATTCGTTGCCACGAAAAACAAACTAACAAAGGATTTTGTTAGAAACCGACATTGCTGAAGGGTTCTGTTAAACATTTAGCAGAATCACCAAAATCGAAGGCGGCTTCCTGCAGAAAACGACGGCCGGAATCATTTGCCAAGATCTTGATTCGACCATCAACAGCAGAAACGGCCAATAGATTCTCTTTCTTACTGAAGCAAATACGCGGCCTCGCCTAACAAAACACACCGATTAAATCTAGCAGTAGCTTTAAAATGATTCAAGACATCAAAGTGTAGAAACCTACTTGCAAACCACCATCAGCATCAACAACGGCTAAAAGTTCATCGCTGTCCATATCCCAGATTTTGATCACATGCTCGTCTCCAGCTGCAAGGAACCGGTCGAGGCAGGTATTGAATTGAACCACAGCCGAAGAGCCTTTGCTTAGTAACTGGTAATTCCTAACAACACTCCCTTCATTCTCATTCCATTCAACAAGGTAGGATTCTCCGTCTTCCACCGTCCCACACATAAACACCCTAAAAATTTAAACAAATCAGACCATAGATACGCAACTAATGTGGACAGACACGTTCTCCGGTCAATCATTCACCTTTTACTGCCATAAGCCATTCTCGTACGACAGGAACCGGGAGCACAATAAGTCACCCTCGATCCTTCATTATCGAACAACCATACTTTTATCTCACCACTTATTGAAATGGAAAACAGGAACTGTTTATTACAAAAAGGCGATAAGCATTAATGCACTAGTTTGCACGAGTAAAAAAAAGGTCAACGTAAGAAGGAGTATACTCTCACGTGGATATTTCTCTTCAAACCAGGGCATAGCGAGTACACGGGATCCTCGTGGCCCTCAAAGGTATACAGTTTAGCGCCAGTTGCCGCAACCCAAACCTTAGAGAAACAAAAAAAAATCAAAGATTGTTAAAGGTCAATCGTCATAATAGCTTTATAACCGCGTAAATTACCTTAATCAACTTGTCATCACCACAGCTTATGACAACAGGTATTTTATCTGCTTTAGAGAATGCTAGATCATTCACACTGCCAATATGTGCGTCGATCTGGAGAGGAAAAAGTTAGATAAATAAGAGACGCTAACGCGTATATATAACATAACACGTGGATGATTAGTAACAGAAGCTATACCTCCAATTTCTTCTGAAAGGAATTTCCATTTTTATCATACAGATGTAGCTCGTTTTGCGAATATGCAACCCCTGCCATCGATAAACTTTGTTCTAAGTTAACCGTTTTGAGTAGCTCAGGGAAATATAATTTTCGAGCTTACCAAATAGAGAACCATCAAGGCTCCACAGCACACGGTTTACCATTAACGACTTGACCAAAAATTCTCTTCTGAACAGCTTCTTGTGAGCAGCAACGTCCCAGATTTCCACTTCTCCGGATAATTTCCCAACTACAAGAATAGATTCAGCAGCAGCGCGAGTGATTAGAACGTAACATCACGGGAAAATTTACCAAATTTAAGTTGCCAACCTAATAACAGAGCCTCGTGAACAGGGTGAAAATCCATGCTAGTCATTAACGAGCCTATATCCAAAACCCGTTCGACCGTGCTAGGAAAATCGATAGGAGGTTCATTTCGAGAAGCTTGACAACGGGTGGAAATAACCGTCTGCGAGACCTCCTCCTGCATTCAATGTTCGAACGCTATGAGGACTGCGATAATCAATACGTAGCATAATTACAAGGTACCTCGATTATATGTTCCGTTGACCTTACATCGACAAAGAGCCTACCCTCCTCAGCTAAAGCTGCAGTTACCGAATTTGTCGTATAAATTTAGATCTAAATCTGATGCAGATACATGAAAAAGTGAAAAAAATACAACAAGACGACCTTGGTCGGATAGAGCTTCATGGTTCCTGATTGTAACGGGGATATCAGTTGACGAGTCTCTCTCTCGAGGCCATTCAGCTGCAACAGGTGAGGGCGGCTGCAGAAGAACTCAATCAAAAAGTCTAATAGAGAAACGACATGCCTTTCTCTACGAAGAAAGTAATAATCTTACCAACGAGCTCAGTTGAGCCTGCATATTATCGGATCCGGGACACTTATGATCTGTAAAGAGGGTGTCGATGTGCGGTTGCGAGTGAGGACGCGTGCATAGCACATGCTGCCAGTTCAAACTGCATATCGTAACATTATAACCAATTCACCCCAAATGAACACATACTTTACACGAAAAAAAAAGTCGAATTACCAACCTTTGGTTAATCAAACGCCTCAACCTCGACTTTTTGATTTGAGGAAACCTAGTTTTTCCTTGGAGAAGGGGGTTTGCCTCGATGACAGACTGAAGATCACCTAGGAGGCCTTTTCTAGCAGTTAACGCGTCTCCATATAAGGCGAGCGAATCATTTTCCCTGTTATTGTACCAAATAAGAGTATCAACCTTTATAGAAATTCTTAATGATATGATTTTGTATTTATTCCATTCCTAATCATACCTCAAGTCATCTAGTGCCAAGAGCTGAGCCATTTCTTTGTACAATTCTTCGTTCGACTGCGCAAACACCTTGAGATCCTTCTTAAGAATGTCTAAGGCGGTAGAAAACTCGTGCCTATCGAAACATATGCAAATGAGTTAGAAACAAGCCAACATTTCGAGAAAAACATCATCGTCTAGCTTACTTGTCCAAGGCCTCGAGATACTTTTGCTTCCTAATCTCAAAATATATCTTGGTGGAGTATTTGTTGTCTTCAACGACCGTGAAGCTCGAGAGATATTTCTCGGCCTCGTCCCAGTTCCCATCCAGCACCAGCTCCTCGAAATACTTCATATTGAAGAAATAGCCCGATTCTTGCTCAAGCCTATTACAGAAGGTATACACATGAGATACGAATCGGAAAAATAAGTGGAACGACACGAGCCCAACGTAACAACTCACATGTGTGCGGTCTTCTTAAGATTCTCCTCATCACAGAACTGCATGATCAAGAACATTAGGTCTTTGCCGAGAGACGACATTGCTGGCAGCTGTCACCTAACCTATAAACTAAGCAATAATTACACAATCAAAAGATTAATTTGCCAAATTAGAACTAATCAACTTGCCAAAAATGTATTGCATCAACATATCAATATAATTTATTCTTCTCCTCTCACCAAACTAAGGTACTGATCAGGCTCAAGAACACACACAAACACACAGTTCATAAGCACATAGAGTCAAATTTAAGCACATTTTTGTGCCCTAAATCTTAGAGGAAAGTCCCACAAAACAAATCAAAATATGGACCTTAAATTCTTCAAATCAGACAAAGCTATGCATCATATTAACCTATGAATGTAAATAAACAAAAGGGAACATAGTCCAAAAGGAACTAAAATGATAAGGCTCAAGAACACACACACACACACACAGTCCATAAGCACATATAGTGAAATTTAAGCACACTTTTGTTGCCTAATTCAAAAAAAAGGAAAGACCACAAAACAAATTAACATATGGACCTCAATTTCTTGAAATCAGACAAAATGTATACATCAGACAAAGGGAACATAGTCCAAAAAAGGCACAAAAATGATAATAAAACAAAAACAAACAAAGCCCATAAGCACATATATACATAGTCAAATTCAGGCACATTTTTGCATCCTAATTCATAGAGGAAAGACCTAAAAAACAAATTAAAAAATAAAAAACATAGACCTTAATTTCTTGAAATCAGACAAGTTGGGGGTTCAACAATTTTGAAATAGTTTCTCATCAAATCTATGCCAAAATCAAGAATAACCCTAGCATCAAACGAAACAAAAATGATGGAATGACTCATATCAAGGCAAAGATTCAATCTTTGCTTGCTCAAAAACAGTCCATAGAAATGGAAAATCATACAAGCTGGAAAGTGAGAAAGATGCTTACTTTTTGATTGGAAGAAAAAGGAAAACAACTAAGCTCTCTCTCACTCTACAAAAACAAAAACAAATAGGGTCTGTGTCAGAGTCACAGAGTTATATATTTGAACTTGTGTGATAAGCACGTCTGCTTATCTGATAAGTCATGTTGAAACACGAATGTTTGTTGGATTCTCCAATAATTCAGTTTTTTCACAATTTTTTTGAAAAAATAAATGGGTGAATTTGTAGGTAGTACTTCAATTTCCAAAAGAAATTTCATTTTTGAAACTCGTAAATGTATTTTAATCACATTCGTTGTACATAGACGTATCCTCCAATAGTCTCCATATTTTAATTTAATTTCATAACAATAAATGTTGGAATGTAAATTCACTTTTTGTATTTACTACAACATTCGAATTTTAATATGAAGTGGACTAAACTGTATGAGTCTTTATTTTTAGGACATTAGTGGTGATAAATGTACATAAACTGTGGGTCGCGTTAAAATAGAACCAACTTTCTAATCCAAAACCCAGAACTATCTCAATATTATGTATTAAAATTATCAACACAAAGACAAAACTTTCTCAATAGATTTGTGTTGATAAAATTATATCTTTGTGTTGAGATTTAAATTTACATGTTATGTTGATAAAGTTATATCTATATGTTGAGAAATTTCCAATATAATATTGAAGTTTTGGGTTCTGGAGGAGAATTAGTTAGCATTTGGTTATAACCCCATAAACTGTATATATAATTGGATTTTAAAGTTTAAAATCAATTCATTATTAAAATAAAATATATTACATTGAAACTTTTCAAATTAAGTATTTGATATTTTAGGAAACAAAGCAACTCCTACGTTTGATCTCTGCATAATTATCTCACACTTAAAATATAAATTATGTATAAATTTATCATAAATCTTCAAATCAAACCTTTTCTAGTGACATTTTCCAAAATATATTAAGAGCATAATATAATTAATATAGATAATACTCCTTCCGTCCCATATAATTTTATCCAAGTATTCTATTTTGGACTATCCCACATAATTTTACCCATTACATTTTTACTATTTTTGATAGTGGACCCCATACTCCACTAACTAATTCCTAATCACATTTTATTATAAAACTTACTTTAAAAGTAGGACCCACATCCCAGCAATTATTTCACCTCACTTTCCATTATATTTCTTAAAACTCGTGCCGGGTCAAAGTGTGTAAAATTATGTGGGACGGAGGGAATATATATTATCTTTTTTTCAATTGTAGTACTATAATCGAATGCATTAACCATGGAATATAAAATAAGGCGAAATGCTAACATACTTGGTCCATATTAGTATGTAAAGTGTATTATTGCGGTTGTTGGGCTTATACAACTCAACCTTCTGCAATGAGGATACATCTACTACTTTCTAGATACTTCTAAACCTTCTCTCTCAATGATACATTAAAATGTAAATAATACTAATAAATGGAATTAAAATAAATGACTTTGGTTGGTAAAGATATACGGTAAATCTTTGAATAAATATAAATGTGCATAAAATAGAGTATACTACATGATGACTCTAAATTATATATCAAATAAAAGCGGATCATCTTTATTCAAGTACTAGATCTTATTACTTCTTTAATCCCATAAAAATATGGATAATTAAAATGATATGAGAATTAATGAATAATTAGTGAATATTGAGAACTACATTATTATTAGTGTTTATTGAATTGTAATAGTGGTCATAGTTATACAAGTTGAAAATAAATTGATGTATATAAGTAATGAGTTGAAGATAATTTTACATGAATGAAAATACCCATATTTTTATATAAATGGTGAAAATAAAAAGTGCATATATTTTTATGGGACGAATGAAGTATTAGTTGCCCTTATTATACTCTTAAAGATATCACTAATCATATTCTGAAAAATATGCATATACCTATTTAGTTTGAAACCGACAATCATTTTCAAATTACTGTACGAGAATAAAAATGAACTCAATAATATAATTAATGTATTTGAAATTAATTAATATATTATTAACTAATAATCATTTTGTCCATGAAAAATATACTCATCATGAGTTTTATTGAAAATTGATAAAATAAGAGAGAGAAAAAGTGTTAAAAATGCGAAAGATAGAAGAAAAAAGCGAATAAAATATTTAAGAAGAGAGAAAATGAGTAAAATATAGAAAGAACCTTTTTATATTTGAAATAGAGACAATTTTCGGTGAAAAAAAAAATAGACCACAAATACCAATGCATATACATTAATTTATCACTAATCCTAAATATTAATTGATTTATATATAAGTTTTTCACTATAATTAACACATGACCATTGTGTTTTATTGACGTTGAAAATGAAAATTTTAATTTAATTAATTTACTACAATCTTCCGAAAAAGAAAAAAGTAAGATATTTAAACCCGGTTAATTGAGCCCTGCCTTCATATTCATAAAACCCCCAAATTGGAAATAAATTAATTGAGTTAGGGTTTTAGATCTCAGTCGTGTATAAATTCACACATCTGCATTTACTCTTCCTACTTCGATTCGATTGATTTCTCCCAAATTACATCAGTTTTTCTCCCAAATTACATCAGTTTTCATGGAGGCTGCGGTTGTGAACTTTGCCAAGAGCCTCTCCACCTTCGCGATTCAGGCTCTCCTCCTTCAAATTTCCACCGCTCTGCTCTCCACGGTACACTTCTTCCTCCGTTTGATCTTAATTCTGTTATTTTAGTGCGTTTCGCATTTTTTGTCGTGATATTTTGATGGTTCCGTTTTATTATTGTGTAATTAATGGTGATGTGGTTGTAGATGTGCACAAATTTGAGTTTGAAGGCTGTTTTTTGTCATCTGTTGGTTTCGAATCCATTCGATTTTTGTAGAATTTCGTTAGTATTTGATGATTATGTTACTAATTTGGATTTTCAGATGATGTTTATTTGATTGATGAGCTCTGTGGTTGAGTTGGCTTGTGTTAATTGTTTTTGTAGATAGGAGCTCTTGCAAACGCAGCTGAATCAACGGTGGTAGATAGGTGAGATATATTGTTTGATTTCTAAAATGTTCTTCAATTTGTTGTTTATTTAGTTTGGTTGATTTCTAAAATGTTCTTCAGTTTGTTGTTTATTTAGTTTGGTTGATTTCTAAAATGTTCTTCAGTTTGTAGTTTATTTAGTTTGGCATTGATGGTAGTAGCATTTGTTGTTTGAAGGCTTTTGATGACTGAGCTCGGCATGAAGAAGCAGCCCGAGAATCAAGAAGCTAGTGAAGACGAGGATGACGATGATGAAGACGATGAGGAGGAGGATGATGAAGGTGGAGACGAGGAGGATGAGGATGCCGGAGGGGCCGAGGAAGGGGAGGACCTAGGTGATGAGGAGGACCCGGAGGACATTCCAGCTGCAAATGGTGATGGTGCTGGAAGTGGGGACGATGAGGAAGAAGACGAGGATGATGAGGACGAAGATGATGATGATGACGGCGACGAGGACGAGGATGAGGAAGAGGAGGAAGAAGAGGAAGAAGAAGAGGAGGAGACTCCAGAGCCACCTACTAAACGGAGGAAATGAGCCTACATATATGATATCTCCTTGTCTCTGTGTTTTTTAGTTTTGAATTTTGCATAGGATGTAATTTTTTATATCAATGCTTTCACTTTCTTTTCTTTGATTAAGATTAAACCGTTACTATTTCATTTCTTAATTCATCAAGTTAGATACTCCATAAATTGGTGATTTTGAGATGGGCTTTCAATGATTCCAAACATGCCTTAATTTTAGAAAGATGGATTTTGTATTATGAATACAATATCAAGTTTTATTTTTTACTTTATATGGGATTGGATTATGAGTAGTAATAAGAGTATAAGACTATTTTCATCAAGTAATTACTCATGTCAATTAATGCATTTTGTAATAAATAGGAGAGATTAAAATAGTGGATTTTGGTAACATAAATGACTAATATATGTACTAACTGCTAACCCCATATACTTGAAACGTAGGCAATTTGGTATGAACATACTGTTTTTGATTCATTTTTTACCAAAACCAAATTGATCGGAATGAACCAAAAAATCCATTTTTTTATTAAAAACCCAAGTACAAAAATCCAGGCTTTATTCCTCTAGCAATACAGGCATGAAAAAAATCGAGCTTTAAATTGAAGGACCTTGCACCCCAACTGTTCGACCTATTTCCTCTGAGAAAAACCCCAAGAATGTATAGACTGCTAAAGCCATTTGCGATGAACAAAACGAGGGAATCCAGCATTTCATCATGCTACACAAGGATTCAAATCATGCACAAAACAACTGCAGGTAGAAAGCCAAAGAAGAAGATATACCACAGAGTGCAAGAACTGGACAGGGTCATGGATCTTCACAAGAAGCCCTCTATAATCCTTCAGCTCAAATCCATCATTCAATCCCAGAAAACAACCTCCCTTCTGCTCAGAGATCTCGAGAAAGAAGTTGGCTTCGTGCATAAATGGACTTACATGGCCGTGATCGAGAGATACCCCACCGTTTTTCGTGTATTCGGTGGTCAGGGGTCGCCTCCCGCGGTCACATTGACTGAAAAAGCTAAAAAGATTGCGTTTTTAGAGTCGGAGGCGAGGGCGGAGATGGAGCCCATTTTGGTCAGGAATTTGAGGAAGCTTTTGATGCTTTCAGTTGATTGTAAACTCCCCTTAAAAACCATTGATTTGATCTCTGATGAGTTGGGATTGCCTCATGATTTCAAGAACTGTGTGATTCTGAAGTACCCCAAGTTTTTCAGATTGGATGAGATGAACGGGAGGGAGTTTCTGCATTTGGAGAATTGGGATTCTTCGCTAGCAGTAACTGCTCGCGAGGAGAGGCTGTCGCCTCAAGAACTCGTCCTCAATACGAGACGCGTTAGGATATCCAAAGATGGGAACCTTCCGGGGCCCTTTGCGTTCCAATTGAGGTTTCCTGCTGGTTTTAGGCCGAATGTGAGTTATCTCGAGGAGCTTGAGAGGTGGCAGAAGATGGAATTCCCTTCTCCTTACTTGAACGCGAGGAGGTTTGAAGTCTCCGACCCAAAGTCTCGAAAGAGAGCTGTGGCAGTGCTTCATGAGCTCTTGAGCTTAACCATGGAGAAGAGATTGACTTCTGCTCAGCTGGACGCGTTCCACTCAGAATACCGGCTGCCTTCTCGACTCCTGCTCTGCTTGATCAAGCATCACGGCGTGTTTTATGTCACTAACAAAGGTGTGAAGAGCACTGTGATTCTCAAGGAGGCTTATGATGGGACAACATTGGTTCATAAGTGTCCTTTGATTGAGTATAGAGATAAATTCATGGCTCTTATCGGGAGGAACGAGTGCAGTTCTTGCAACGAGGTATCATCTTCTTCTTCGACTTGATTAAAACTTTGCTCTTGGGATTTTGTGTGTGATCATCTTCAAATGCTAGAAAAACTCCTGCTTCATTTGTTCAAGATTTTTCTTTTGAAGATTCAAGATTTATTTTAAAGATTTTAAAGAAGATTGAGTTTTAATTTACTTGATCAAATTAGCATTTCATATATTGATGGTGGAGTTATTCAAATGATGAACCATTATTTCTGCAAATCAAGATTACAATATGGTAACTTAGTTTTCATGAAAAGGCTAAAATTCTTGAAAAGCAATGATCAACAAAGAGATTTGGTGGAGTAAGGGAAGAGGAAGGTGGGTCGATCCCAAGCATAGGTGAATCTGACATTCGCTCGGGGAAGAATAGGGCGCCCTCGATTTATTAGGCAGTAGTCTCCTTTTGTCTGGAAAATCGACCGATCAACAGGCTTAACTGTCTGAAAACCACGGCAAATTACTACTATGTTCGCCTGGGAGCAGTTGCAGTTGTTGACAACTTGCACGTCCCACTCCGGCAACCCTCTATTCATCCTCCCGTTCCTCACTGTCCCGACCACAATGTCGTTCGGTCCGCATTTACCGAATGCTGCAGTAACAGAGATCATATTAGCATTTTTATGATGAAAATTGAACTAACCTTGAATTTTTGAAACAATAGTTTTGTCACTTTTGTTTCTGGTTTTTATACTCTTTGTGTTTGGATGAGTTTCATTTACCTGTTGAGATGAAACACAGAATAGAAAACACTGCAATTGCAAGCCTCATTGATGCCAACATTGTGAAGAAGGTATGTAGTTCTTTGGACTATTACATGGTGTGATCATGAATTTATAGTGTTTTTTTACATTTATTGTAAATTACTAGTCTTGATTGCATGAATTTTTTTAGCAAGAAATCTACACATATAGTATGATGAGAATTTAGTGCACACGTGTTTCAAATTGAAAACGTGGTTAAGCCTCATCCTCATGGAATTTTCAAAGTCACGTTAGATACAATTTCACCCAAATTAGACCCCGCAAGAAAATTGAGAATTTTTTTTAATCTTCTTGTTATTACGACTGATTTTTAAAATTGCGGATGAATCAGAATTTGACGGATAAATTGTTTCCATACTTTATTTCTGCAAATCAAGATTTGCAATATGGTAACTGAGTTACAATTCTTGAAAAGCTGTGATCAACAAAGAGGCTTGGTGGAGAAGGGGAAGAGGAAGAAGGGTGGATCCCAAGCATAGGAGAATTTGACATCAGCCCGCGGAAGAAGAGGGCGGCCTCCATTCACGGAGCAGTGGTCGCCATTCCTCTGGAAAATCGAGGGATCAACGGGCTTAACTGTCTGAAAGCCACTGCAAGTTAGTACGATGTTCGACTGTGAGCAGTTACAGTTGTTGACAACTTGCACGTTTCACTCCGGCTTCCCTCCTATCTGCCTCCCGCTCCTCACTGTCCCGATCACAAGCTCGTTCACTCCACATTCACCAAATGCTGCAGACAAACACGAACATTTTAGTGATGAAAAATGAACTAATCTTGGATGTGATTTATGTGTGAAATAATTTTGTCGCTTTGTTTCTGGTTTTTAAACTCGTGTTTGAATGAGCTTCATTTCTCAAAATGGATCAATCCAGCAACTGAATTCCGTAAATTTAACGGGCGTTACACGTTCTTATTTACGGAATTCAGTTGTTTGGATTGATTGGCACATTTTGATAAATTTGCCTTCATTTACCTGTGGAGATGAAACACAAAATGGAAAGCACTGCAATTGCAAGCCTCATAGAAGCGACTGTGTAGTTTTGTTGGACTATTACATGGTGAAAACTTGAACTTATAGCCTTTTTTTACAAATATTATGACTTATTGTAAATTGCTTGATTGCAAGAATGTTGAGAATTTTGCTTTGAAAGAATTCTATCCTATTTTACAAATATTATGACTTATTTTAATTAATATTATGTACATATTATGAGGAGGCAATAAAATCATGATATTATGCATATTTATTAAAATGGACCATTGAACTAATTTATCCTTATTAATTGCACCTACATGCAATATGCCAATGATATACGTACTATAGACTATAAATTTGTAATAAATCCATAAGTATAATTTTTTTTTGCAACAAAATAAAATAATTGGATTTGCCTCTATTATTCTTCATAAAATCAAAAACTATTTTGCCATTTCAGGACATCCGTAATTTAAAGTCTCATTTAATTTATTTTTTTTCATTTTAGGTAACTGATAATCAAATATATAAAAGTGGGATTCAAATTCCATTAATTTTTTTTTCTGTACATTTTTTTATATTTCTTAATATTCGCATCGAGTCAAGGCGAGACTTTAAATCGTGGACGAAAAGAGTATATTATATTTGTATACAATGTATGGAGCACATATACAGGGATTTCATCATCCAGCCAGTTAAATTTCGATCCCACCTCCATGGTATGAAATAAAATTAATTTTCTTAAAATAAATGGATGCAACCTTGAAAAAGTTGGTATCATTAACAATTATTATGATGAAGAAAAATTGTTCCAACACCTAACTACAATCTAAATGTGACAATGCAATGATAGGAACAACCTCTCAATCTTAGATAAAATTGAATGGTCTTGATAAGATAAAGCCAATTAAAAATAACAAAATGTCAATTAAGAATAAACCTTTCATGAAAATGACCTCCACCTTTTTTTCTCTACCTGGCCAAAAATATTTGTTTCTTTTGTTGGCACATACTGAAATTTGGTAGAAAATTAAATAACATCAGCACCTAGATTTTAAGGTCATATCTGAATCTCATGGCTTAGTATAACTTCAAATTAGCAATTATTAAGGAACAAGATGTGTTAATTAATCACTCTATTTACAATTGTAAGGCAGACTAATCCTTCATAGTCTACTATTGTGAATATAAAATGAATGAGTTGATTTGTCCTTTTTACCCTTTTTTAATTCTTTTTCTTAAATGCCCTTATATTTCTTTATATTCTCTAGGTGACTTTACATCTCTTTATATTCGAGTCGTGCCTCATCAGTCATCACCCTAGTTACGTCCTACGCTCCTAACAACACTGTTTAAATAAAATAATGATATTTCTAATCTTATCAACATTCTTCTTCTAATTTATTTAGATTAAATTATGTTGATCATATCAACTTCTTGAGGTATGAACATAGTACTAATTAAAACTTGATAATATACCAAACAATTTCTTTCCTTGTACTACACTAAACCATGGCATGTCTGAAATCTTCACCAAAACATTGAACTTGTAATGTCAGCAACAAAAGCAGTTTTGCCATCTCACTTCCTTTATCCAAAAACAGCTTTTCCTTTTGAATTATTTTCAAGAAAGTGACCCTTCAACCTCTCTCTCTTTCTCTTCATATATACACAAATTAACCTGAATGGCTTATTCAAAGAGTGATGCTAATTCAGACACACTGTTATCTGAGATGGCTTCTGCAATGAGGATTCTTGGGCTAACCCTGTGGTGGCTCTACCTAGCCAGCCGAGGCGCAACGAGGGCCGTCTCTCAGAGCGCCAACGGAACAGTGCATATCGATGGATCGTCTCCCATTGGAGTCACGGACGAAGACTTCATCTGTGCTACGATGGACTGGTGGCCGCCTACGAAATGCGACTACGGCACCTGCAGCTGGGGAACTGCTTCCCTTCTCAATCTGGTTAGTTCATACTTTTGAGATCAAACATTCACTAGTTTTAGGCTTCTCAAAAACTTGGAGAAAAGAGGGAAATTCTGATATAAGTTAAAATCTTTCATCTTTTATAGGATTTGAGCAACAAGATTCTGCTGAATGCTATCAAAGGTATAAACTGCATGAGTTCGAAGTTTGGCCAGTTCCACGATGTTTGAAAACAGAATATTAAATCACGAGTTTCAAATTTTTCCAATTGTCTCGTACATGTACAAAACGACAAATTTGGTGATGCTCAAATGATGTTTAATGTAAAAATAAGAAAACAAAGAAAGGAAAATACAAGAAAAAATAGTGATTCTTAAACATCATTTTGGGCATCACCAAAGACGTCGTTTTGTACACGTACGGGACAACTGAAAAAAAAAATTGAAACTTTGTGGTTTAATATTTCGTTTCAAACCTTGTGACTATTCAAAATTTGACTGAACTTCATAATTTAAATGGCTATTATCTCTGTATAAAAGCATTTGAACTGAAAACAATACTCTGATTTCAGCCTTTTCTCCTCTGAAAATCAGACTGGGAGGAACTCTACAAGACAAACTCAGATATCAAACATCAGATGATACTATTCCATGCACTCAGTTCATCAAGAATAGCTCCGAGATGTTCGGATTCGGTCCCGGCTGCTTGCCCCTATCGCGATGGGACGAGCTCAACACCTTCTTTGCACAAGCAGGGTACGTCGTTCATCAAATGCTGACGAATCTTGTGAAAGAAAGTACATTGTGTTTAGACCCTTATAGAGTCTTCTCTTGAACTGCAGAGCTAAGGTTATATTCGGCCTGAATGCGCTGACTGGACGGACTATTGGACCGGGCGGCGTGTGCACGGGAGCTTGGGACCCCACCAACGCAGAATCTCTAATTAGACACACTGTCAACAGTGGCTACACCATCCATGGATGGGAGCTCGGTAACAAATTCTTGATCTGCATTTCATCTCCTTCAAATCAGACACGAGACTTACAAACCGAGTATTATATTCGTGTCAGGAAACGAACTGAGCGGAAACGGCATTGGAGCAAGCGTTGCAGCCGATCAATACGCAGCTGATGTGATCACACTTGGCAAGAAAGTGCAGGAGATCTACAAGGGCTTCGACACCAAGCCCTTGGTTCTTGGGCCGGGCGGCTTCTTTGACGGAACGTGGTTCTCAAGATTTGTCAAGGGAGCGGCCGGATCACTTCAAGTTGTCACGCATCACATTTACAATCTCGGGCCAGGTACAATGAGGGGGCCCGTTTAGTTAGTTTCCTCATCTGGGGCGAGTCTTTATACTTTTCGTTTCGTGTGAACTAGGAGTGGACGAGCATTTGATTGAAAAGATACTCGACCCCTCGTATCTTGACGGCGAAGCGCAGACTTTTAAGGATCTCCGGAGCATCGTGAAGAGCTCGGCAAGTGGAGCTGTTGCTTGGGTTGGTGAGGCTGGAGGGGCTTATAACAGTGGCAGAAATCTTGTGACAAATGCATTTGTGTTTAGTTTCTGGTAAATTTTTTACTATTTTTGAAGTGTTTGAAATGAAATGAAAGTTCAAATATAACCATTTACTGTGAAAAAAGGTATCTGGATCAGCTAGGAATGTCTGCTGCCTATGATTCCAAAACATACTGCAGACAGTCCTTCGTTGGCGGGAACTACGGTCTGATCGACACAAACACTTTCGTCCCTAACCCCGATTACTACAGGTGGTCCACTGTCTCATTGTTATGATTCTGATTACTGAGATGGCATGACTCACTTTTCGAGTATGTGCAGTGCACTTCTTTGGCATCGTCTCATGGGAAGACGGGTTGTGTCGACAAGCTTCAACGGGACGAGAAAGATGCGTGCGTACGCTCATTGTTCCAAGAACAGGGTAAGTGGGAAGCCAGACGAGCTCGATCCTCTATTCAAGAAGGGTCCTGAATAGAAGATGCAACGTCGTTTTGAAATAGAAGATCTCGTCCGAGTAAAAACCCTATACTCACACTGTGTTTTTGCAGAACGGAATCACACTGCTACTGATCAATCTAGACAACACCACTACAGTTCAAGTTGGGGTTTCAGTCGAGAAACTGACGCTTGAGCAGGCTGTTCGCCTAACACGCAAGACACAATTCTCCGGTGGATACAGAGAAGAAGAGGAAGAGACCGGAAACGAGATGTTGAGAGAAGAATACCATCTAACTGCAACAGATGGAGATTTGCATAGCAGAACAATGCTTCTAAATGGGGAAATACTGCAACTAAACTCTTCAGGCCAAATACCTCCATTAAACCCGAGAAGAGTAGACGTTTTACAACCGATAACAGTTGCTCCCTACTCTATACTATTTGCTCAGATACCTATCAGCCTCCCTGCCTGCAAATAAAGCATAGCCCCCTACCAAGATTCATAATATACGACTAGTTTCTACGAAGCAATATAGATTTCGAATGCAATCGGTATCAATAAGTAAATGTAGTTTCCAACAGAGTAATAATAAAATTTGATGGAGAATCAAAATTCCAGTTTACCACTAATCACAGTTACCTGGAATGAAGTTGTTTCAAGAATTGGTGATTTATCATGCTATCAAAACGTCAAAATTTTCCAAAACGGATGCTCGAACTATTGGTCTTGCAATGCAAGAGGCAGAGCAGGTCTCCAAGTTGTGCCTTCTGGGCTGTCCATGAGTGCAATGCCTGCACTAGCCAATTCTTTTCGAATTGCATCGGATTTTTCGTATTCTTTATTTTTTCTCGCAGCATTCCTTTCTTCGATCTTGTGCAGAACATGATCTTCTGTCAACTTTGCACGCCTCAGAGCATAATCCTTCAGCTGCTTCAACGCCTTCATGTAAACCACAAGACAAGTTAATAGGAAATCTCGAGATGGTCGCACGATCAACAACACATTATTAACTCACGCATTCATCAAAGTTCATTTGTTTTACCTCGGAATAGCTATCTGGCAAAAGCCCCAAAACAGCAAGAATATCCCTAACGGTCTTCTCTAAAGCAGCAAGTGACTCGACTCTGAGTTGTTGCTTCTTTCCCTGCACGAAGCACCCAAGATCGTATTCAGAAATCATATTACAACTCGGAGAGGAAAAGACTATTGGGAGTGGAACATGTAAAGTACCTTTCGGGTATGTAAAAGATCATTCATGGTTTTCAATGGTTCAGAAATTGCAGCCAATGCTACAGAAGTATGTAGATCATCTGTCATTGATATCGAACATTCATCCCAAAATTTGTTGATGCAAGTTGCAACATCTGCTGGAATCGAATCCTTCAAACTAGTTACATCATGCTGGGCCGTGATACTCTCACTATCATGTAATGCCTGCATCCATAAAATGACACATCAACGAGAATTCGATCTAAAAAAACCTAAATGATATGTACTAGAAAGTACAAATCAGTTGTCACATCTAATCCCGAGCTGAATGCTTGATGTGTTTTACCTGATAGATATAATAAACACGGTCTGATGCAGTTTCAAGCAGTAACTCCGAGTAATTAATAGGGGAACGATAGTGAGTTCCCAAAAGGAAATGCCTCAGAGCCAGTGGATGATAAAGTTCGAGTACCTAAACCCGACCACTGAAGTTAGAAACAATAAAAACTTATCAAATGTATGCAAACTGTAGGAGAAAAGAGAGAGCCTTTGTCCTCGTACCTTTCTAATGGTGAAAAAGTTGCCAAGAGATTTCGACATCTTCTCAGAATCGATGGTCACAAATCCATTATGGATCCAATAACTTACATTGCTTTCACGGCAGGCGGCACAGCTTTGAGCAATCTCATTCTCGTGATGGGGAAATACAAGATCCATTCCACCACCATGTATGTCGAAAGAATAACCTAAATAAGCAGCACTCATAGCACTGCACTCGATATGCCATCCCGGCCTTCCCGGACCCCATGGACTCTCCCAGAAAGGTTCTCCCTCCTTTGCTGCCTGTGAAATAAGCAAATGACGAACCTCAAGAACAAAACATCTAGAGAACATATAACACAGAACACTTCGATAAAATGGATTTTCACCTTCCATAAAGCAAAGTCAGCTGTGTTTCTCTTCCTAGAGTCCACTGCAACTCGTTGACCGGCCCTGTTATCTTCCAGTTTACGTCCAGATAATCGTCCATACTCGGGGAATTTGTCTATGGAGAAGTACACATCACCCTCGACTGCGTATGCACATCCATTATCCAGTATCTATCACAGGTAAGAAACAGAGCGTCAGCTCATGAATGTCACAGAAAAACAAAGACAAATGAATGGTCGGACAAGTATACCTGTCTAATCATAGCAATAATTTGCGGTATGTGATCAGAGACACGAGGCTCCACGGAAGGCGGAAGGCAGTTCAGATACGCCATGTCAAGATGAAATTCCTCACAGAATCTTCTGCTCAAGCTAATCGGATCTTCACCCAACTCATTTGCTCTGGCAATAATCTACAGAATTCGAAAATGGGGAATCCTGTCATAAAATTCGTAACAAGTAGACGATATTTATAAGTAACAGCCTTAACATTCTCACAACAACTTAACAAACAAAACTCCTCCAGTAGCCAACACACAAAAGACTTCAAGACTACATCTTCAGATGTTCCAAATCAATCAAACTCACCTTGTCATCAACATCGGTGAAATTGCGGACGTAGTTAACCTCATATCCCAAATGCTTAAGGTATCTGCCTAATTTCAAAATAAAGGTCAGAGCTTTTCCCTCTTTACATAACATTTATATGTTCACAAAAGATAATCCCTTTTCTAACACAAACATCAACAGCTCAAATGACTCTGCATCAATAATATTTATGAGACAGAGATAGAGGCTTAATTTCAAGATAAAAATCAAACTTTTCCATCTCTACATAACATATATAACTTTTCCCTATCAACAGCCCACATAGCTCAGCATATAATACTAGACAGATACAGAGAGGGTGGGTGAATTCTGCCTAAATTCAAAATCAAGGTCAGAGCTTTCCCTCTTCACATAACATATAATCACATTTCTACCAAAAACATCAGCAGCTCATATGATTCTACAGATATCCCTAATTTCAAATAACAAATATGTTAACAAAATACAATCCAATTAACCTAAAACATCAAGAGAGATAGAAAGAGACCTGTAGAGCACATCAAAAGCAACATAAACGCGGGCGTGGCCAATGTGGCTGAGATCATAGGCGGTGACGCCGCAAACGTACATTCCTACTTTGCCTTCCACCTTAGGCTTAAACAACTCTCTTTGCTTGCTCATCGTGTTGTACAGCCAAAGCTCTTTCTTTACTTGCCGCGATTTAGCATCGGTATTTTGCTCACAGCAGGTCGTCAAAGACTGAGACTTTGCAGCAGAGAAAGTGGTGCGAAAGCGGAATTTGGTCCTCGAATTGAAAGATTTCGCCGCCAGTGGGTGGCGGAGAGGAAACAAGGGTTTGTACCATCTCAGTATCGTCGCCATCTCACAAAATTGTGTAGCTGTGTGAATCAAGTAGAGTAATTCATTGGCTTCAATATAGCTTATCCGCTTTTTGTTCAATGCACAAAATAAAATAAATTTAATCGTATCCTCGAATTTAGCATTTATGCCAAGCTTGTATCTAAATTTTCACAATTTTTTAGATTAATTAGATTTCATGTGACCAAGATTGAATTTTTCCAACACCCACGAAGAGTTCTCATCTCGAATTATGCAATTGTTCATTTCGTGGATATTCGAGTACTTTGGAATTGATATCTTAGAAAATTGAATTGGAAATTATAATATTCTAAGTAATTCAGTTTTAAATGGAATATATTTTTCAGTTCTATTGACTTCGATTGGAATATTTTTACTTTTCTACATTACTTTTCAAGTTTTCTACTTCCTCCGTCCCATAAAAGTTGAGACAAAACTTTTGGGCACGGAGATTAAGAATTTATATTAAATAAATAGGAGAGATGAAAAAAGTAGGAAAGATAAGAAAGAGTAAAATAAATGATGGAATAAAGTAAGAGTGATTAGATGTTTTGTCTTTTGTTAAAAAAGGAAATGACTCAACTTTGTTGGGACGGACTAAAAAGGAATACGACTCAACTTTTATGGGACGGAGGGAGTATATAAATTGAGTTGTTTGTGCAAGACTTATTTGGCTAGGAAATTTAAATACTAAAATTGTGATGATTTTGCAAACATGTGTGTGATAGTACTCCCTAACCACGGAAACTTGGAATTAAAGGCTCCAATTTCAAATCTACACTCTCGATACCATATTATCAAATCCAGTATTTCAACACACTATTCTCTTATGCAATGTACAACTAACGATGAGAGAGAAAAGTGGAAGAAAGATTGAACAACATGAGACTGTGAAGTAGAAAAATATCGGTTTCATACAAAATGTTTTGTCTTTGTTTCAATTTAGTACAAAAAGTATTAAATTTACATATTTCATACAAAAAGTTACATTAGTGTTTTAAGTTAATACAATTACATCATACATACAAAAAGTTTTCATCAATGTTTCAAATTTGTACAAAATTTTTTAAAATAACTTTCCATTAATTATTTAAAACAAAATTAATTTTAAACTCACAAAAATGAAAAACACATACAAAAAAAATTACCATTTTTCACCATCAAATTAGCGAATTGCAGTTTATTATCAAAGCTTTCTCATGTAACAATGGAGAATACTAAAAAGATATTGAATCTATTCTCATGTACCACATCCGAGACGGGGCCTTCACAATTTTGAATCGGGCTTGAAGGACACCAAAAGCTCTTTCGACATCTTTCCGAGCAGTCTCTTGACGCTACGCATAAAAAATTGGGTCTTGTGGCATGTTGAGCGTCTTCACGAAAGTCGGTCACCTTGGGTGGTTACCATCGGCGAGATATTACCCCATGTGGTATGGATGGTCGTTGACGGTGAAGTCGATCACCGGTACTACACCATCTAAAAGATCTTTGAAGAGGGGGGAAGAGTAGAGCACGTCAAGTCGTTGTTGGATCTGGCCGCACCGAAATATGCATGCCAAATTCATAGGCGGTAGTCGGCGACCGTATGAGCATTGGGCCTCCACCTTTGTGGCTGCTTAAGTGTTGCCCCCCTCCAAACAGTCGACAATTCTTCCACTTCCAACACATGTAGTCAATGCTGCCAAGCATATCGGGCGATATATTTAAATTGTATTACACGTTTATAATTTTAACCTCTAGATAATAATATAGTTGTATCTGGTTTAAAGTAATTAATTTAAAATATAAATTTATCGTGATAAATTAAGTCTATCCGTGCATCGCACGGGTGTGATACTAGTTTGTATGAAATAAAGAGAATTAGCAAGGGTCACATATATTGCTGATTATTTTCGAAAGTGAAGCTGTGCTTATCAAGAAACTGATTATTAGTATGTCCAATTTCTTGAATGAATATAAAGTTTAATATTAGTATTTATTTGGAAAATAATACTACCTCCGTCCCACATTAAGTGTCACATTTAGTGTGGGCACGAGTTTTAAGAAATGTAAAGAAAAGTGGTTTGAATAAGTTAGTGAATTATGAGTCTCACTTATATATATTGGTTTTATAATAAAATGTGAGTAGAATTGGTTGGTGGAATGTGGGGTCTACTTACCATTTATGTTAAAAGTGACATGTAACTCTTATTGTGGGACGAAGTGAAATGACAATTGTGACACTTATTGTGGGATAGAGGTAGTAATATTTATTAAAAGTTGTCTCTAAAATTTGAAAGTTGTATACAATACGACCATCCACCCCCAAAATTTTTGGTACCATATACCGGATCGACCCAACCTACTCCTACCTCTCCCAAAATTAGTAGCGCGCAAATTCAAAAACCCTAATTTCAATGGCTATCAATATCATCGATGACCTCACTCAAGATTTGAAGCACGTAATCTTCAGTTTCGTTGATGAACGCTCGACAGCGAGTGCAGCGGCGGTGTCAACCCTCTGGCGTGACGAGTGGATGAGCCGACCCAATCTGAGCTTTGAGCAAGTCGATTTTGAATCTGAAAAATTCCGCGAACACGTCGCTAGTCGATTTCTCAAGTATTCCGCTGAAAATACTCGATTAGCTTCTTTACGGCCAATTTGCGCGGAGGTCCCGCTGAACCCGATAACTATGGTCCTGATCATTTGTTGGTTGAATGGTTGATTGAATATGGTGTAGAACTGGGTGTAAAAGAACTTACCATAAAAATATGTGTACTTGATTTTGGAATGGTCGGCTATCAAAATATCAGATTAGATCTACCAAAATGTGTTCTAGAATCAAATGATATCAAGTCTCTCATGTTCAGCAAAGGGATTGTAACTTTCGGACTTAAACAACTAATAGGTTGTCTAAGTCTTACCTCTCTACACTTGTCAGATGTGGTTTTGTTGGGAGAGGTATTTGGGGATCTCATTAAGAAGTGTCCAAATCTTGAGAAATTAAGCCTGGACATGGTTATATGTTCTGATAAAGAGAAAAAATATAAGCCGCGTACGTTGGGATCTCTTGATTTGGTCACGGTTCCAGACGATTGGGTATATAATCTGAAAATTCAAGAGTTGTGTCTAGTAGGCTTGAACATAGGTGTACATATCTACAAACATTGTATGTGGTCCAAGTTTAACCATCTCAAGAAGCTAGATGTTCGAGACATAAACTCGGAATATAATGGGATGGGCGTTAAAATCGATAGTCCATCATTGGAGAGAATAGCACTGAGGCTATTTAACAGCAAAGCTGAAATCTTATTTGATGTGCTGAATATCCAAGTGTTCTATGTGGTAGGACGGCATTTGGTGAGCCCATGTATAAAAACTGGATGTAAAAATCTCACAGCAAAATGGTTGGAAAAGTTGAAGACAGTCATTGGAGAGCTAGACACATCTCCAAGAGTTTCTATATATCTTGAAAATGATGGGATTGTAGATATCGATCAATATATGGATAGCTCACAGCGTTACAAAATAAAGACATTGGAAACAACTAGCAAAGATATAGATATTAAGCATCTGTTGAAGAGAATCTTACATATTAAAGATTTTAAATGTCTAAATTGCACGCTGGATGCATTCCTATCCCAATAAGATCAGGTAAACAAAATTCTTTTTAATTGCAATTACATGTATAGATTTTTTAATACTTTTCTCAAATTGCATGTCTTCCATGGACTGGTCTAAATTTTTTGAAATAGAATTTCCACTGCTTAGAGGAACATTGAATAAGACATACATAATATGCCAGCATGAACTGGTCTTAAAAAAAAGGTATGATCATTGTCTTTCTGTATCATGATTATCTGCAATAAAAGGAAACATGCACACCAGGTTATAAACATCCTGCTCATTGGTTATGTGGGAAAGCAAAAGAACACTTTTTATTCTCAAATCTTCTCAACTTGCACAAAATGTTACAACTTATCAATATTTATAGGCATCTTCTTCCTATTCTAGAATCATCTACTTAATACTTTTATATTCTAAATGTATAGATTTTTATCTATAAAAATCTAGATATTTCTTAAATAATCTAGACTATTCTCCTAAAATATGTAGATATTTCTACTAAAATATCTAGATATTTTACTACTTAAACCCTAAATCTAGATAATTCTACTACAAAAATCAAGTTTAATTATTTTTTATTCCAACAACCCCTTAAACTTAGTTTGTCATTCCGAGCAATATCCTCATCCTGATAAAGTCTTCATGCATGAGTGGGTTTGTGAAAATATCAGCAACTTGGTCTTGAATTTCCTGATTTACAACACATTCTCTGATGTAATGGCAGTGGGTGTCGATGTGTTTACTGCGGTTGTGGAACATTGAATTTTTGGATAGCGCAATGGCTGACTTGTTATCCATACAAATAGTTGTTGGCTCCTTTTGTGGCCACCCGAGCTCCAATAATAAAATCCTGAGCCAAATTGCATGACAAACACTGAAGGTGGCGGCCACATATTCGGCTTCGCATGTTGATAATGTGACAATGGGTTGCTTCTTAGACATCCAAGTGAAGGATGTGTATACCATGTAGAACACATATCCACTTGTACTCTTTCGGTCATCGTTGTCTCCAGCCAAATCACTAGTACTGTAGCCAACAAGCTTATAATCGTTAGCAGCTAATATAATAGGCCATAGTCGATCGTACCTTTGAGATATCGGAATATTCTCTTTGCTGCCTTGAAGTGGGTAGTGGTTGGATTCTCCATGTAGCGACTTACGAGTCTTGTAGCGTATAATATATCCGGCCTTGTGCAAGTTAAGTACCGTTGGCTTCCACCACGCTCTTGTATAGTTTTGGATCCACCCTTTCCTCTTTATCGTTCTTAGATAGCTTGACACCGCATTCCGTTGGGGTGTTGATTGACTTGCAATCCTCCATTTTGAACTTCTTTAAAATCTCCTTTGCGTAGTGTTCTTGTGTGATGAATACTCCATCTTCAAGTTGCTTTACTTCTGCTCCGAGATAGTATGCCATCGGCTCGATGTCTGTCATCTCGAATTCCTCAGTCATGGCCTTCTTGAATTCTTCGAACATGCTTGGATTGTTTCCTGTGAAAATGAGATCATTCACATACAAGCACACTATTAAGATCTACTCCCTCTGTCCCATTAGAAATGAAACGTTTTCCTTTTAAGTTTGTCCCAATAAAATTGAAATGTTTCCTAAAATGGAAACATCTCTATCTCAATATTTTTTATCTATCCTACTTTACCCTCTTTTCATTAACTCACAAAACAACACTACATAAAAATCGTGCCGATTCCCAAATGTTGCATATTTAATGGGACAGAGAGAGTATTTCCTTTACTTTTCACATGAGCACATGCTCAGGTAGGAATTTGGTGAAGCCGTTATCTTCAAGATATTTGTCGATCCTGGTATTCCACGTCCTTGGTGCTTGCTTTAGCCCTTACAAGGCTTTCTTCAACCTCAAAACTTTGTCTTCTTGTCCATTCACCACGTAACCATCAGACTACTTTATGTAAACTTCTTTATCAAGAAAGCCAACTTCACATCCATTTGATAAATCTTCCATCTATTTTGGGTTGCAAGAGATAATATTAGTCTAATACTCCATCCGTCCCATAATAGATGACACACTTGGAGAATGACACGGAATTTTAGGAGATGTTGTTTTGCGTGTTAGGTGGAAAGAGAAAATAGTATATTTATATTAATGTGAGAGAAAGCTTTTTCCATAAAAGAAAATGTGACATCTTTTGTGAGACAAACTAAAAAGGAAAGTGTGACATCTATTATGGGACGGAGGGAGTAGTTTCTAAGCAAGCGACAGGAACAAATACCTCGTCATAGTCAATTCCAGCTCTTTGGCTATATTCTTTTGCGACGAGTCTAGCTTTATATCTTTCAACTTCACTGTTGGAATTCTTTTTGATTTTATACACCCAGTTAATTCCAATGACCCTGTGTCCCCTTTATTATGTACTCCTCCTCGTCTGGCCCTTTAAAAAAAATCTTTTCTTTTTCTAATTCTTAAAATTAGAAATGTTATAAGAATTTTAGGAAATTTATTAAAAGAGCTCTTTCCTTTTTTTTTCCATTCCTTAAAATTATAAATTTTATAAGTATTTTAGGAAATTTATTTCTTTACACACTTTTTTTACCAATTTTGAATTTAAACTTGCTTCGTTTTCAAAAGTTTTTATTTTTAAGTTATGGAGGGAGTATTAATGTTAATATATATACAGATTTTATGTAGTGTATTCGGATAAATAATTTGATTAGTTAGATGAAAAAGTATTGAATGACTAATGTGTGATGAAATCCGAAAGTGGTGAGACTATTCAATGATGTTTGTAACTGGACTTGAGTAGTTGGATACTTAATTCTTTTGATCAAAGCTGGACATATTGCTTTGCTTTGATTTTGATCTGTTTATGCTTTTAGTCATTTTCAATGATCTTACTCATGGACCAGTGTTTCTGCAGACGCAATGGATAAATACGTCAAGAGGTATGATATGAACGAACGACTCCTTTCTCGTTATCTATGTGTTTCGTTTGTCAAACACATATGTCAAGTTGAGAAAGAGTAGATTGCAGCATGATATGTGTGACTTCCTTCAAGTAAAGGTTCAAAGATAGTAGATGGAAACATCTAACCACATTCTTAATATTTGGAGAGCATATCATTTGTAAGAATCCAAGTCATGCATATTGACACAAGAAAAAAAGTTTCCTCTAAATCTCATCTTTCTCTATAAGTAATGCCAATTTACCAGTAAAAAAAATGAATGGTGAATGATCTCTCATCTCTAGCTAATCCAGCATCTCCCTAAATCCTTCTCAAGCCAAGGTGCAAAACTTGTCTGCAACCAACACCACAGAAATGTTAAACACGATGCAGATTCCACTACAACCAACAAGACACGCACGCGTAGTTAGTTACCTTGCCCTGAGTAACTACAGCACAGACGGCTTTCATCTATGTATGTCGTGTCAACACCCATCATCCACGACCCCACAGAAACATCGTCATGAGCATACGCCTTCAATGATGCACTGTGTTGATACATACAACAAGAAAACAGCATTTTTTTTATCAAAATCACACAATACTGTAAGATCAGTCCACAAATCTGTTTCCTTTGTCAAGAATGATGCAATGGAGGATGAAATACTGAAGAAATGTTGACACTCCAAATCAGTTCAGAATATACGTAAAGGCTGACCTGTTTATATGCACGTACTGCGCCAAATTTTTTGAGAGTACGAAAATAGAACCAGCAGCGTGGCGGAAGTATCTGCAAGAGAAGTTGTAAATGTTGAATTCGAATAGCACTGTTTATCATATTGTACTAACCAGTTTATAGTATTTAACAAGCATTCTTGACGTTGTGACGATACACTTACGATTTCTGATCACCAAACTTCCACCATTCTGGTTCGTACCATGTTTTTCCCCTGCAAGATAAACAGGTTCAAGTACTTACTAATGATTTACCTCTTTTCACATATGAAATTTTTGTGTAAACTAATCAAGAAAGAGAGTATTACTCTTCAACTACTACATCTCCAGACTTCATGCAGCCAATATAAGCACTTTCTTTATCACGATGGCTTCGGAGAAGCTCAGTAAGGCCATCTGCCAAGACGACAGATACTATCTTGAATTAGATATAGAAGCATACATCAAAGCAGAATTTCCAGATTTACCGAAATTCAAATCAACATTGTCGTCAACTTTTATGTAAAAGTCTGCATCCCACATCTGGACGGCCGCGCTGAAGAAGAATTTCACTTTCTTGGGCATTTCCTCCTGGGCCTCCTCATGATGATCCTAGCAAAATACTAACTTGTTTTACACTTGTAGTATCATTTAACACATAAGTAATCGAAAATGCAAAGTTTACAGTCATCCGCTAAGCTGACATGGTATTTGGATGCCTTACAAGTATCAGAATGTCTTCATTTGCACGATTTTCCTCTGCAATACCACGGTCCAAGCTATCACCGCGGTTAGGGCTGCAAATTCAAGCAACTAACGACGTTCAACTTCTAGTTTACGAATAGATGAAGATCTAAGACAACTATCAGCAGATTTTCTTTATTAGAAACGAAGTCCAGAGGCAAGTGGCAACCTCCTTCCGATCACAAATCGCACGACGATTCCTCTTTCTTCCAGATTTTTTAAAACATCAGCTGCAATCACAATCAAAGCAATTGGTGTCATAAGTTTCAGATCAAGCAAACAAAAACAAAGAAAGAGATTCGTCTGATATACATTAACTTTAACTTACACCGTGACATCCAAGACCCCCTAATGATGTTGCGTCGCAACCGACCACCAAAACCAGTATAAACTCCAATAACAGCAAGTAACTTTTTACCAGAAGAAGCTCCACTTTGCTGCAGCTGGTTCTTTAAAAAACCTTGGCTCTTTGCTAATGTTAATTCCATCTCAGCATCGGCTATCCTCCTCTCCAACCCCCTATACACGTGTAATCAATATGAGTGCCAATATGCTTAATATCTCCACTCACATCAATGCCCTTTGAAAGAAATGTAGCCATGAAATACGTACTTGCATCCAAGGACCGACAGTTTGTCTTCCATGGTAAGCACCCTTGGCCGCTGCCAACGAAATGATAAACAAACACCTGTTAGCTTCCCTTTTTTGTTTCTTTTATAACATATAACTGGAGAAGTCAGCTAATCCACACACATTGCATAAGACTGTTAAAGCACATATTCTTGAATAACACCATTCATATAGGCTTTCTCGTGTCGTACATCATACATGTTACATTCTCTGCCTTTCACCACTAAAATCACGCCGATACAGAGTTTCCTACACACATTGCATAAGACTGCTAAACCATGGAGTATATTCTTGAATAACACCGTGCAGATAGGCTTTCTCGTGCCATATATGTCAAATTCTCTGGCCCTGTTCACCCAAAACCAGGCTTCACACCTTTATGTTCCAACGAGGCATATCACGTAGTGGCTCATTCACTCATAAAATCAATACCTAAATAGGTTTTCTACACACATTTTCACCATCATAACTAATGGAATAGAAAGAGCATCTACTTAACACACTTCACCAGTTCATCTTACAAAGCTCCAATCTCAAATCTAGAACCAAATTAAGCTAAAACTATACCATTTCACAACTTCTCTCCCAAAATAAAACACATTTCTCTAACCCTAAATGCGAATTTTGTTTCAGATTCAGAATATTCAAACCTGACCAGAATTCTTCTTCAATAAACCAGCAAGCAGGGTTCGGTTCTGTGCATCTTGCCACAGCCTGAGACAACAAAACAACCCCAAAAATAGGGGGGGAAATCAGATTATAGAACAGAAGAACTGATCACAAAGGGTAAATGCAGAAAAGGGTTACCGGCCAGCAACGTAGAGCCACGCAAGGCAAGAGAGGAAACCCATTAAAAGAGAAGATTTGGGGGTGTTTTGAACCGTCTTCGATTTCGATCGCCTCTCTGCTTTCGCATTTGTAACTGGTAAATAGCTCTCCATTTCCTCCAACGCTAATCGAATTCAATTTTCACGATTTCTTGATCAATCGAGAAAAATCACTTCAAATGTAGATTTCTCAAATCTTTAATGGAGAGAGAAAAAACATGAAGAATGTCGGGAGAAGAGAGAGAGAGAGAGAGGGGTTTGCTGGGGTTATATGATTGGAGATGTAGAAAGGCAGTTTGTTAGTTTACTTCCTCAGCCAGCAAATTCAACTACAACCATTTTTATACATTTTGGAATTAAATTCCATTCAAAAATTACCAGATTTGAGATCTGGTTTTACTTTTGTGTGAAATGTAGTACTAATAAAGACTCGATTTTTAACTTCTTTCATCAGCCATAAAATTCATTTCAACAGTTTTTTCAATTTTGGGAATGATTTACATAGAAAAATTACACCTGATTTGAGATCTAATTATATTTTTTGTGAAGTGAATTTGGTTAATTAAAAGTTAAAAAGGCTCGATTTTTAACTTCCTTGAAAGGCAAAAATGAGGCATTTTGATGTACTCCTATAATTAGGAATTGCAGCTTGAAAAAAATTCCATCTAAATTATCAAAAGCAAATGCACAAAGTAAAGCATTCTTACAGAAACAAACTCATAACATTTGAGTTGAAGAAAAGGTGTTACAAGAGAAAACATCACATGTAGCAAAGATTTCTTTCTATTAAAAACAAAAGTTCCTACAATATCTAATTTGAATGTCTTCTGCCTGAGTGTCATCTGTCTCTGCCCACGAGACGTCTTCATATTTGTTCGTTGAGATGCCTCAGTTCGTCCTCTGTGCTCCAGATAAGAAGTTTGCAAGGGATGGAACACCGCCTTGGGCTCCCATTTCCTCTTGAGCTCGTTTCAACTCTTCTGGATCTGCGTCACCAAAATCACAACATCATATCTTTGAATCACCAAATTTATTGAAAAACAGATGGTTAATGATAATATCAGAATTTGGCAACTAAGCCACCTCATCACAAACAAATGATTACTGTAAATTTTAGAGTCTCCAAGGCAAGAACTGACTAAATGGCATGGCATATCTCAGATTGTAGACTTTTTATATGCTTAATCTAAACATACCGGTGAGAAGTAGATGAAGTATATAGATTGGAAGAATGAATTGTATGAATTGAGGATTACGATGAAATCAGGAAACATAGCTCAACTTATCAAACTTACCCACTAGCTTGGGCATCAAAAACATGACGATAACCATAAATCCAATCATCAGACCCATTGGACTTTTCAAAAGGGAGAGTACGTTGAATGGCTCTCTTATCTGCAAATTATGAGATTAAAAATGTTACCTACTTTACAGAATAAATTACTTAAATCGAATAATAACAAAAGCAGGTCCAGATCTAGATTACCTCAAAGTACTGTTCCTCCACCATAGGCTCCAATACAAGCTCACTCAATGATCTCCTGTTCTCTGTTAGAGCTGCCTGGACCTTACCAGGATGTCTTGCGCTGACATCAACCCGGACCTAGAAGCAAATAAACTACCGTTACATTCGTTCCATAATTAACCAACTAAAAGAAAGAACAGGAGAACCAGAATGCTTACAGGAGAGAAGAAATAGCCAATGGCAGCCACTTCAATAAGATGAGTTCCAGCTGGCACATTATGGCTTGAAAAATGGTTAAAGAAAAGCTTTTGATTCATTAATCAAGCAGTTACCATGTGTGATAAATTTAGCTCAATTCAGAAATCCGTAGATTTGACCATTCTAGGCTTCAGTTGTGGCTAGTAAGGTTGATACTTCATTGAGTCTCCAGGACATAAAATTACGTAAACCAGAGGGAAAAAAATAGTATACGACATTTATGCATGCCAAAGACCACAGAGATCAAGCAGGTGCATATAAATTAAAATCATCAGGATACAATGAAAAATATCCATCGGGTCTCACAAAGGTAACTTTTTCACCACCATTAAGTATGATCTTGATATTTGAAACCTTTGCGGGAAGACCAAATCCCGTTGAACTAAATCCTGGTTGAACAAAAATCAAACATAGAATTGCAAAGTTAGTTCGCCAGTCAACTTCAAAACATCATTTATTGAGAAAATTAAAATTTCAAAAATTCGACTCATATCATATCGCAGTTATTAAATAATACTAGCTCGATACTTTATTAGTAGTTCTTATCAAGTATAACTCAGAAATATTATTCCAAAATGCTAACATTTACCCTTTTTGAGCAGATCCAAACTACAATCTCAGATTAATAAAAAGAGTGCACACTTATAAGAATTTAAATCTTGCAAATTAGATTATAAACTTCTATTGGATTACTTCAACCTGGAAAACTCAGCCAACTGTCTAGCTTCCACCATCTATCTCAAAGTACAGATTTCTTGTAATTGTCAGGAAGATAAAAAGGCACATGATAGAGAACTTTTCTATACTGACACATAATGAAATTGCTTCAAATCTATGATAATTTCAAGTAACAACAAATTCCCAATCCTAACAATCATGATTTGCAACCAAACAGATATTCCCAAAACCAAAAGTTACAATCCAAAACTCAAATTGAGTCTTTAGCACAATCCCAAACTGTTTCCGGATCAGTATTCAACATATACAGCTCACAAAAACATAAATTTCATCGAAATATATTATTGGAAAAACAAAAGTACCAAAATCTAGGGCAATCTATAAACTTTAGTTCATAAACCCTTGATGCAAAGGAAAGCATACCTGGAAACCGAACTTTTCCATTAATAGTATATCCCTCGGAATTCCTACAAATAAAAGGAACCTATTAGCGCCGAAGACAATAATAAAATCGGACCTATGTTCGAATCTCCAACAGAAAAGATCGATTCCAATAATTAGCTCAACATAATTTCCACTAAATCGAAAAATTGAGAAGGGCTTTAGCGGAGAGGGATCACCTATTGGAGATCCCGAATGCCGATGGCAGAAGAAGTAAGATCAGAGAGAGAAACACCATCAGGTATTGAGCTGCCATGGATTTGTGAGAGAGAGAGAGAGAGAGAGTTTTGACAATACGCAGAACTCTACACTCTTTTCTTTTCAGCAGTTGATTATATTCCGATCGATTTGGAGAAAAAAAAATCATTATATTTAATCTAATGTATTTGTGAATTTCATCAATAAGAATAAAGAGAAAATGTGAAATATTTAAATTATTCGAAATGGATTTAATCATCGATAATTTTTGAATTATTCTGATTAAATTTATAAATTATAACACGTGGATCTATAAAAATTAAACAAGATAACTTAAGCCAACTTAAAAATATAACTGTGGCATTCAACAATTTTTAAGTCAATCATACTGGTTAAAGATCTATTTTCTTGATTAATGTGTATCATCATTATACATGAATCACACTAATATTTCGTGAAAGGTAGATTTACAAATCAAAAGGTATTGAACCACAAAAATAGAGTACACCTACAAATAAAAAAATGCTCCATTAGTATGTAATTGCATATCCTATTTTTTGAGGACTTGAGTTTTGAATATGTGAACAAATATAGATGAAAAAATTAGTGTAATATGTGTTCCATTTTTATAAATTAAGTTTATCATAAAATACAAGTAAAATAAGTTAATATAGTTGTTGTATATAATAAACGTGAAATGAGATAAATAATAAGAGACGAAGCAAAATGAAAAAATCAGACTGCATACGAGTACTTGAATTGCAAAAAATTTGATCCCAAAGTTAGCTATCAACACAATGACTACATAATACATATAATGAATGGTATGTGTACACAAAATTATCTAAATCAATGGCAAAAAAATCAAGAAATGAATATATCACGATGATCATGAAATTGTTGTGACAAATATACAATCTATGTTGCTGCTGGTTCGTTAGAAGATTTTCAGTGTTTCATCTCCGATTCTCGTATTCGAGTAGGCGCTACCAACCCAAGATCTTCGAGAGTCTATCGGATAGATTCGCTATCACGAATCCCGCAAACACCTGCAACGCGAATAGAGGAGACACGTGTAAGGGGGAAAACACTCGGTTCGTCTTGTGCTAGACTAGACTGTCACGCTGGTCAAGATCCGGATCCAAACTCTATCAAAACACCGATGATATTTCAAATATGCCACTAGTGATCATGTTAACGAATCTTGACCTATCAGACAGTCTGACTAAAGTTTTTTGTATGTGGTCGTTTACCTGAATTGAGCCAAGAACGTAGATGGCCGAGTAATGCCGGCCGTGAATCATCATGTCGGCCACCATGGCGAGCGGAATGGTAAGAGACATGCCCAAGGTGGCCACGAGTGGCGTTGTCCAGACAACACACAATGCCCTAAGCACGAGCAGAGCAAAACAGTAAGACTATATGCAGTTGGTGTTTCGTTTCAAGTTAAGAAAATAATCAGTTTCCCGTACCAAAAATAATCCGAAAGAACGCTCCCAACGAGCCCGTTAGCAATAACAACCTCATCCATCTTAGCAGAATGAGGGATGGTGAATTTGGGTTCTATACCTAAAGCTGTCAACGGCCACACTGAAAAAGAACACGGATTTAGGGTCTACAGTTTATTAATTCATGATTCCAATACGAGAAACACAGAGAGCACGCAACGACTTACCAAGCCACCAAAGAGCCACGAGCGTGAATAGGCCAATGTAGCCAAACAACTTCTGCACGTCGACCCTCTCTCCCTCCTCACCAGAAAACTTCTTCAGCAGCACTGCAGCATCGAAGAATTAAGTAACACGGACATAAGCTGTTTAACATCGATAAGAAAAGCTCGTTACCAGTAAATAAACCGTAAGTAATAGCTGATAGAAGCCCAAATACATCCCCGGAAAGAGAACGTTTGCTACTTCTTCAACAGAAACAAAAAGTTTGAACCATCAGTCCTGAAATATACATTACAATCGCAAACTGAGGAATAACATGAAATCGATGTACATACTTAAAACAGCACTTCAAATTCAAGAAAACGGGGGGAGAGACACTCACGAAGACATATTTAGCTCGGACTCATCAGCAGCCCAAGTTTTTCCTAGGGTAGTCATCACAACACCACCAATGCTGACAAACACAGCAACTATCTTGGCGAAATTCAATGCGTCTTGGCCCAAGAACGCCCCAAAGAAGAGCGTAAACAGCCCTGAGGTGGACGACAAGACGGTAGTACTTGCAACACTCGTGCGTGCAAGAGCAGCATTGGAGAAATACTGAAAGCGAATTCGACAATTTCCTCAAAACAAACTCGAATAGTGCATATAAAACTACGAGATAGGAGCTACCTCAGTGATGAACCAAAGAGGGGCAAGGTAGAATCCGTAAGTGGCGATTTCTTTGGCTGTGATTTCTTTCTCGGGTTTGATACTCCTAGAATCATCTACGGAGACCAAGGGCTTCCCCTCGTCAAGGTCTATCTCACTGTCTTTCCTGCTAATGTGCCCTTGAATTTCGATTTCGAAGATCTCGTGTGCAGAGCCTAAACCGGGGCAAACGTTGTCGCCCATTTTGCTAGGTTTCTTGAGGATACTACACAACCAATCTTTGATGAATGCTATAGGTATGTAAATCACCATTAATGAAGCTCCAAGATATGTCACAGCAAATGGCTGCTTATAGTCTGTGAAAATATCCTGTTTTAGAGAACCACATTCAAGATTCAATCTTTTTTCAAATCAACACATTTTAATCCAACATCCAAACTTATTTGTATGCATATATTTTTTCATACTTTTCATACTATAATATGAATATGTGAAATTGCAAAAACAGATATCTAAACATCTAAGAAGCTAAAAGCAGATAAATTTAAAGAACACTTGAAAATTGGAGTGAGGGAGAGAGAAAACACCTGTGTAACCTCAGCAGAAGCAACCCAAATAACGACAACAGTAGCAATTAAAATCAGACCACCTCTATATCTCCAACCCATCACAGATTCAAGCAAAGCCCAGATTCCAAAAATTGATCTTGACAAAAGTAATCAATAAAGATCTGAACTTTCTCAACTTAGGGTTCCTTTTTCACCCAAAAAAAATGCAGAATCTTGCAACAATGCCACCCGAAAAAAGGGACATCAAACAAAATTGAAGCCCAAGAAAGTTGGATGGGAATGGGGAAAAGGATTGAGGTTAGAGAGAAACAAAAACTCAATCTACTGTGACTGTAATCGGATTTAGTTTTGAAAAATGGAGTCTTGACTGTTAAATTATTGCGCAGAAAGGAGGTGTTTTTGCTTTCAAATTAATTCTCTTATCTCCCCCCCTCTCTATGTCATGAAGTGATTGATCGTTGACAACTGGTGTTGTAAGTTTGAATAGAATTAAATTAATGATAAAAGTATGGTTAATTCATCATTATTTGACTTGAAATTGGAATACAAGAACGAATTTAGAGCTATGAATGTGGAAACGGAGAGAAAGGTAGAAGTCATGAATATTGTTAACTTAAGGAGGTTGAGAAGTGGCAATCATATGCAATAAATTACTCAAGACAAATCTACTTCCAAATGTCAACAATAGGAAGGAACCAAAACTCCTAATCTCATGCTTCTTGAATTTCTTCTCATCACCAAGAAAACAATCATGAAAAATGTTACTATGAAATTGTACAACAATTGCTTTGTTTTACATTAGTGTTATAAAACAATCATGACTTATCGAACTTCTATGTGGTTGGTTTCACTCCCTCATAATAGAGCGTGAGGTCCATTTGATATTCAGCCTGAGCTTTCCTGATTCAGTGCCATCTAAAGGAAAATCATCAGTCACTTCTCCGTCCAATATAGCCCTTGTCAATGTCAATATGCATCTCCCCATTTTATCCTAAAACATATTCAATTTTCATCAAGAAATCAAGAAGACAAAAAAAACATTCATTTTCATCAAATGTGAAGAATCACCACCTTCCCAAATGTGTCATGGTCATAAACATCAACCATCAGCAGCTCATGCAATCCATCCTCAACCACAAAATCAAATGTCTGATTCCAAACTGGATTCAATGTGTCATTCAGCACCTGCAAAAAAACACGTTACACCTACTTGATCAATTCAAGACATCATTTTTAGTACTAAAAACATGCAAGAAAGGTTCAAGAAAAGGGCACCCTTGTCTTGTTTTTGTGCTCGGATTTCTTCATCGTTAGCACGACAAAAGGGTCCGATTTGCCCATGAGATCGGTAGCTGGCAAGCCCTCCGCAGACACCACAGTCACGGAGAGAACTCCCCGAACAATAATATCCTTCTTCTTTGCAGCAGCTTCTTTCCCACTTGAATCTGCACCATCTTCTGTCAAATGCTTCAGTGCCTTCTCCAAAGAAGTTAGCCTAAAATCGGGATCGAACGGGTTCCAAACATTCTCCGTGCTAAATGGACAGTAAAGCAGCTCCAAATGCACCTTCATATCCAAACAAAAGATCAGCCAAAAAATCCCAAAAATATCATCAAAAGTGCTGATTGATCCTTTTTAACCTGGCCGCGATTCTTGGTATCTCTCTGGATGTCAAGATCCTTCACGAGCTTCAGCCACACGTCCTTCACCTTACCGGGCTCAAGATTGCGCAGAGGCACCAGAGCACAGCCGATTAGCTCAGCAGCTTGGACTCCTTCATCGTCATAGATCTTGATTGTCAAGTGCTGAGTGGAAGTGTCCTCAACTTCAAACTCAAAGTGCTCATTCCAGATTGGACTTGTTTGGTTGTCCTAAAACAAGATTTTCAACTCTTCTTCACTACAAACCGGTACACAACTTGAACGTAAAAAGATAAAAAGGGCAAGGCCAAGATTCTGTTTTTACAATAGTTTTGCTGTTTTTGGTTCGATCAGGCAACGGGCGGATGCACAGCTTGGCAAATGGATCAGATTTGCCTATGATGTCTTTATTTGTCAGCTCCTTAGCCTCTATCAGCTTCACCTCCAACATTCCGACCGACTTTACCTCTAGGTAGCTGTATCAAGAAACGCCTTCAGCGTATAACGCTTTAAGAAAGAAAGATACACGTAGTGAAGTGATGGTTGCACCTATAGTCTCCAGGTAGTATAGGTATAATTTTTCGGACAGGCCAAGTGATCGAATCTTCTATTGCATCTCGTATCGTGCCCTATCAAAATCAAGAAGCAATGTTCAGTCATCTGCATAAATCAGCCCTTTATTGTACAGATTACTGCAGAAAAGCCTCAAAACCTCAATGGCATCAGATATTCCTGGAATTGAAGATAAATCTCCACCAATCACTTTTAGTGTAAAATCAAGATTCCTCTGCACTCAAAACTCCAAGTTTTAGGACAACCTTAAAAACAAGAAATGCAAACAAATGTGTAGGATTCAGATTGACCTTCTCTCTCAAGGAAAAACAAACAGCTCCAAAGCATGGGAACTCATCAGCTAGAGGTTTGAATATCAGCCTAAAAACACCTGTGAATCCAATGTTCTTGACCTGCATCCCACAAATATGGAGTTGGGATTCAAAAAGATTGCATTTTTCTCACACACACATAGCTATATGGTGAGGGAGATGGAGAGGGTGCCTGTATTGGCAGTGCCACCCCAACTCGAGTCTTGATTTCGAGCACGATGTCCGGATTTCCATCCCACTGCATGTCCATTTCCATAACTATCTCATTAGGCTCACTGTCCAATATGGCAACTCCTATTTCACATTAAAAAAAGCAGTTAATTAACAATCAAACAACATTATTAATCATGACAAATTTAAAACAACCTGTGAATTGTGGTGCTACAGTTCCAAGAGTCAAGGTGGAGAACTTGAGAGAAGCCAAGATTGCTGGCCTATATTGCTCAAGAATTGGCTCTACTGAGTCCCTTATCACTTGTGATGCCGCCTGCGCACCACATACGTCAGCAGAGTGACAAACTCGTGACTGAAAAAACGCGAAAAGGATACGTAGTAAACCTGATCAACATAAGGCCATATTTTATCTAGATGCTCATTGAGCCAGTTTAGCTGCAAAATGAGATCAATCACATAAGATCACATGAAATGGTAATATCTAAACAGAATCAAAATTCATGTAATAACTAACTCAACTTCTGCCTCTGTGAAAAGACAATCCAAGAAGGGTAGAATTTGTCAGGCAAAAGCTTCCTTGAATCTTGCATAGTTATTCGAGCCAATGCTGCTATTGCTGCTGCCTGTTTAATTTCACACAATTAGGCAAAGTAAAACTTAATTCTTTTTTTGATTCTAGAAAAATTAACTCATGCAAAAGAATTACCAAATCAATTCGCTTTTTGGATCTGATATTTTGGTATTTGGCGAATCCCACAATCAATCCGAAGGCAACAGCGAAACCCACAATGTAACCTAGGAAAAATCCCATCTTGGGAAGAATTAAAGATTTGTTTTTTAATTTTTCTTTGATTTTTTCTTGTGATTGAGTTTGAAGGTGGTGGAAAACGCAATTCAAGAGTGTTTATTCAATGCAATACCAGAAAATTTGTTTCACATTTAGCTTGGGATTGAATCCCACAAAAAAAATTGGATGAATAATTCTTGATTTCCAAAGCAATCAAGAATGGAAACGGTATTACCGGTCGATTGATGACGTGTCTGCCTTGCTTGCTTGCCACGTGCCTAGTGTGATTAAGGTACATGCCACGAACTAGCCTTTGTAGTACTTATTGATTGAGTATTAAAGTTGTAAAGTTAAATAAGCATGTTTATTGTTTAGATATCCTAATATAGGTGTTAATGGTTTGGCTGAGCAAACGCAGCTCGCCCAAAACCAAGGCTGGGAATATGACCGTTGGGGCAGCTCAAGCAGATTCAAGATTACATGAGCTAGCCGTTGGGGTTTAGTAACTGACTCGGAGAAGGAAGTTAGTTTGTTATGGATTACTCAGCTGCCCAACACGCATATAAAGTGCTCGAGGAAATGCAACACAACAGATTAGAGATGAGAGAGGGTATTCTTCAGCCAAGTGAAAACAGAGAGATTGAATCGCGTTTTTTCTTAGTCTATTATTCTCAGAGAGTTGAGTGAATCATCTTGTAATCGATAGTGAGCATGAGTGCTTGTATTCACCTTCGTTTCAGATCAGTTTAGAAAAGAGAGTCACAGCGTTTTGCCCGTGGACGTAAGCGTAAGCTGAACCACGTAAAGCTCCTTGTTCTTAGCTTCTGCTTTCTTGTTTTTGGGTCATTCTTGTTCGTGAGATTCACAACGTGGCGCCGTCTGTGGGAATCGACATTTGAGGATGGCGATTTCAAGATTTGAAGCTGAGAAGTTTTCAGGCAAAAATGATTTTGGATTGTGGCGATTGAAGATGAGGGCGATGCTTGTTCAACAAGGCCTCGCTAATGCCTTGAAGGATCAGAAATCGAAGGAGGAAATCACTGATCCGAAGGAGATAGCCAAGAGGGACGAGATCTGCGAGAGGGCTCACAGCGCCATAATCTTGAATCTTGGTGATAAGGTTCTTAGAGAAGTTGCAAAAGAAAAAACTGCTGCGGGCGTTTGGACGAAGCTGGAATCTCTCTACATGATAAAGTCTCTGGCAAATCGCCTCTACATGAAGCAGAGGTTGTACTCATTCAAGGTCAGTGAAGAAAAGAGTATTGATGAGCAGCTTGAGTTGTTTAATAAGGCAATAGATGATCTTGAGAATATAGATGTCAAGATTGAGGATGAGGACAAGGCAATCATATTATTAAATGCCCTGCCTAGATCCTATGAGCAGCTAAAAGATGCAATGCTCTATGGGAGAGAAGCCACCATCTCTCTTGAAGAAGTTCAGTCTGCTCTGAGATGCAAGGAACTGCAGAAGCAAGGGGGAAAGGTGGTTGATCCTGTGGCAGAAAGCTTGAATGTTAAAGGCTTCAAAGGGAAGAAGCAATCCAAGAAGAAGTTTAATGGACCAAAGCAGCCTCAACATCAGAAGGGAGGCCAAGAAACCGAGAAAGAAACAAGATCCTGCCATTATTGCAAGAAACCTGGCCACTTAAAGAAAAATTGTTTCTCATGGAAGAGGAAGCAAGCAGAGGAGGCAGGAACTAAGGTGACTACAGATTGTGTTGAGGAACTTGAGGTTCCTCAAGCTCTAAATGTAGCAGGGGATGGTGAAGAGGGTCCATGGATCATGGATTCTGGATGCAGTTTGCATATGTGTCATGTGAGACACTGGTTTACTGAGCTATCTGAGAGTAAGGGTTCAGTACTGTTAGGAAACAATCAGATCTGTAGCATTGAAGGGATTGGGAGCATTATGTTTAAAATGCATGATGGATCAAGGAGATTGCTCACTGGAGTCAGGTACATTCCAGAGATAAAAAGAAATTTGGTCTCTCTTGGAATATTGGAAGCTAAGGGCTGTTCTTTTGTTTCTGCTTATGGAATAATGAAAGTCATAAAGAATGGAGAAGTAGTTATGATGGCAGAAAGAAAGAGTAGCAGCCTGTACTATCTTGTGGCGGAAGTACTTTCTGGTAGTGCAAATGTTGTGCAGAAAGCTGATCTTAGAAAGTGGCATTTGAGGCTTGGGCATCTTGGTGAAAATGGGATGAAGGAATTGATTAAAAGACAGCTGATTCAACCTGGAGATAAGTCAGGAAAATTGGATATCTGTGAAGAGTGTATCTTGGGCAAGAGCAAGAAGTTAGTATATCCAAAGGGAATTCACACTTCATCAGCTCCACTTGAATACGTTCACAGTGATTTGTGGGGTCCAGCAACGCCACTGACTATTGGAGGAGGTAAGTACTTCCTATCTATTATTGATGACTATTCAAGGAGACTGTGGGTTTTTATTCTGAAAGAAAAGTCAGAAACTTTTTCTAAGTTTAGAGATTGGTGCAAGGAAGTTGAGGTTGAGAAAGGATGTCCAGTGAAGTATTTGAGAACCGATAACGGCCTTGAATTTCTGAGCCAAGAGTTTGATCTGTACTGCAGAGAGAAAGGAATAAGAAGGCATAGGACCGTGCCATGTAATCCACAGCAGAACGGGGTGGCTGAGAGGATGAACCGGACTATCTTGGAGAGGGTAAGGTGCATGCTTTTTAGCTCTGGTTTGCCCAAGAGGTTCTGGGGAGAGGCTGTAGCAATGGCTGCAGTTCTAATTAACAGAAGTCCTTCATCTGCTATAGGTTTTGAAACTCCTGACAGCAAGTGGTATGGGAGAAATGGGGACTACTCAAATTTGAGAGTCTTCGGATGCATGGCCTATGCTCACATCAGGCAAAATAAACTGGAAGCAAGGGCTCTTAGATGTGTTATGGTTGGTTACCAGAAGGGAGTAAAGGGCTATAGGTTGTGGTGTATAGAGCCAAATAAACAGAAAATTATTATCAGCCGAGATGTTCAATTTGAAGAAAATAGGATGCCTTTTCTTGAGGCAGGCTCCAAGCAGAAAGGAAATGAACCAGAAAAGTTGGTTCAGGTGGAGGTGCAGAGTGGGGTCAGAGAGGACTCTGATGAAGTTGTGGTGCCACCTGAGGATGAAGATATTGGAGCAGCTACAGAAAATATTCCTGTGCAAGAAAATTCAGAGAATGATTTAAGTGACTATATGCTAGCAAGAGACAGAGTAAGAAGGAATGTGAAGCCATCATCAAAGTACAGTGATGCTGAGTATGTCTTGTATGCCCTGTGCATTGCAGAGAAGATTGAGTATTCAGAGCCATCAAACTTCAAGGAAGCCATGGCATCCAATGAAAGCAAGCAATGGATGAAAGCCATGGTGGAGGAGATAGAGTCATTAATGAAGAATAAGACATGGATTTTGGTGGATAGACCAGCTACACAAAGGCCGGTCAGCTGCAAATGGGTGTTCAAGAAAAAGGTGGAGGCTGGAAATAAGATCAGGTTTAAGGCTAGACTTGTGGCTAGAGGCTTCACACAAGAAGAGGGCATCGATTACAATGAGGTCTTCTCACCTGTGGTAAAACATGCTTCAATTAGAATCTTGCTTGCAGTGGCTACTCAGAATGATTGGGAGTTGGAACAACTTGATGTAAAGACAGCTTTTTTACATGGAGATCTGGATGAAACCATATATATGGATCAGCCAGAGGGTTTTCTGATGCATGGGAGTGAAAGTAAAGTGTGTTTATTGAAGAAAAGTCTGTATGGTTTGAAGCAGGCTAGTAGACAATGGCACATAAAATTTGATAAGCATATGGAGAAGATAGGCTTCCAAAAGTCTGAGTATGACAATTGTGTATACTTCAGAGGAGGAAATGGAACAGCCATGACATATCTACTACTGTATGTTGATGATATTCTTATTTCTGGACCTGACATGAAAGAGTTGCAGAGAGTAAAAAAGCTGCTGGCAGAAGGTTTTGAAATAAAGGATTTGGGCAAAGCTCAGAGGATATTGGGAATGGATATAGTGAGAGACCGAAGGAATGGAACTCTGTGGTTGTCTCAAGAAAACTACATCAGCAAAGTAATAAAGAAGTTCCAGACAGAAAACAGCAAAAGTGTATCTATTCCTATCTCACAGCAGGTGAAATTGTGCAAAGATCAGAGTCCAAGCAATGAGGCTGAGGAGAAAGAGATGAGTCAGATTCCTTATGCAAATATTGTGGGGAGTATAATGTACACCATGGTCTGCACCAGGCCAGACATTGCCCATGCAATCAGTGTAGTAAGTAGGTACATGGGATGCCCGGGAAAACAGCACTGGTTGGCTCTGAAAGGAATCCTGAAATACTTAAAGGGGCATGGTGATCTTGGGATTTTGTTCAAGGCAAGAAGTGCAGTCAGTGAAGATGCCTTGGTTGGATTCTGTGACTCGGACTACGCAGCGAATCTTGATAATAGAAGGTCACAATTTGGCTATGTCTTTACTTTGTTTGGAGCAGCGGTGAGTTGGAAGTCGGGGATTCAATCCGTAGTAGCCTTGTCGACTACCGAGGCTGAGTATATGGCGCTCACTGAAGCTGTGAAAGAGAGCTTTTGGCTCAAGGGGATCATTGGAGACTTTGGCTTGAAGCAAGGAAGTGTTGCAATCAAGTGTGATAGTAGCAGCGCAATTTGCTTGGCGAAGCATCAAACATTCCATGAGCGTAGCAAGCACATGGATGTGAGACTGCATTTTATACGAGATGAAGTGGAAAAAGGGATGGTAAGGATTGAGAAGGTAAGTACTGATCACAATGCAGCTGATGCTCTCACAAAGGCATTACCAACATCTAAGTTCAGATATTGCTTAGATTTGGTGGGCCTTGTTCGAAAGTTTTAGAGATGGTGTGTGGATGGTGAGGCGTTGGGTGGCTGTAGGCTGGTTTGATCAACCAAGGTGGAGGATTTGTTAATGGTTTGGCTGAGCAAACGCAGCTCGCCCAAAACCAAGGCTGGGAATATGACCGTTGGGGCAGCTCAAGCAGATTCAAGATTACATGAGCTAGCCGTTGGGGTTTAGTAACTGACTCGGAGAAGGAAGTTAGTTTGTTATGGATTACTCAGCTGCCCAACACGCATATAAAGTGCTCGAGGAAATGCAACACAACAGATTAGAGATGAGAGAGGGTATTCTTCAGCCAAGTGAAAACAGAGAGATTGAATCGCGTTTTTTCTTAGTCTATTATTCTCAGAGAGTTGAGTGAATCATCTTGTAATCGATAGTGAGCATGAGTGCTTGTATTCACCTTCGTTTCAGATCAGTTTAGAAAAGAGAGTCACAGCGTTTTGCCCGTGGACGTAAGCGTAAGCTGAACCACGTAAAGCTCCTTGTTCTTAGCTTCTGCTTTCTTGTTTTTGGGTCATTCTTGTTCGTGAGATTCACAATAGGGGTATGTTAGGGTGCCACCATCCATTCAAATAATATCAGACTATCATTTCTAGCTAATCATTTGTACACGTGGACGAAAAATGAGCTGCCACGTGGCAAAAAAAAGAAAAAAAAATCCAAAAAACTCGGCCAGCAATTTACTACTCTTTATACATCAATTTTTCTTGTCCAGCAATATTCGACACACTATACAACAATCTATAGATTACTGTGTAGTGTATGTGATATTGTTGTGTAGCGTTTATAATATTGTTGTACAAGTGGTGTCACAGTGTCACTTTAAGAGGGGTTGTCATTTTAACACAAACCTACTAATATATTTGCGTATGATATAATTTTTTTAAATTTTTTTTGGGATAGCCCAATATGTACAGATTTAATTAACAATGGTTCGACAATAAGACATTTAAGGGGGAACTTAAGCCCTCACCAATTTTATTGTACTATTTTTTTTCTATTATCGAATTTGTTTAAATTATTTAAAAAATCAACTTTTATTAAGTTGATGTTGTTGCAAATCAAATTATTAGAAATGGTGGATTAAGAATGACTAAAATTAAAATCATGAAGAATAAAAAGAACAAATAAACTGGATGCAGGAGATGGATTTAAGAGAAGAATAAAATGAATAAAATGTTGATAGTAAACCAAATTATGTCCTTGCATCCATCATTGCGTCTACATATGGATATTTTTTTTGCAATCTTGTGAAGTGGTAATTTTCCAATTAAGTGATCTATATCTATTTTTGTAAAAACATGGTTCAACGACATTAATAATTCACTGACATATTTGGTGACTACTAGGCTACTAGCCATGATACAAATTATACGATCAATGAAACTTTATAGTACTAATAAAATGTTTTTTCTTAAATTTAGGTGTGCCTAGAGCTAGATGAACTAATATTTTTTTTCCCAATCTTGTGAAGTGGTAATTGCCCAATTAAGTCATATAAATCTATTTTTGTAAAAACATGGTCCAACGACATTAATAATTCACTGACATATTTGGTGACTACTAGGCTACTAGCCATGATATGAATTACACTTGCCCAATTAAGTCATCTAAATCTATTTTTGTAAAAACATGGTCCAACGACATTAATAATTCACTGACATATTTGGTGACTACTAGGCTACTAGCCATGATATGAATTACACGCCTGCATGGCCGTAGTGCAGTTGGCAACGGAGGGACAGATCTTTCTGCAATGAGCCTGGGTACAAATCTCACTCATGTCGTGTAGTTGCTTCCATCTCTCAGCACAAGTGTGAGACATTTGGGAGATGGGCTTCCGACAGTTAATGTATTAAAGCTTCTCCCTTAACGGGCTACTGCGTACCCTAATTTAACCCCCTCATATGATATCGGGCCGACCGCCGAGACGACGGAATCGTCTTTTTGCCACAATGATACGAATTATACTATCAATGAAACTTTATAGTGCTAAAAAATTGTTTTTTCTTTAATTTGGGTGTGCCTAGGTGTACTATAGCTATTCTTAACATAAGGAATGTATGTTACGTATACCTACATTGAGAAATTATCATTCCGAAGAAAAAAAGCAATGGTCAACATATGGCAGTATGAATAAATGAAATTGTGTATGACTAAAAACCTTATAGATCCAATGTATATAGCCAATAGTAGCATTTAAAATTTAAAATTCATAGTACATTTTAGGACAAAATTTTATGTTTACAAAAACATGGACGTATCAATGTACTGATCAATAATTAAATTGTTGGGGAATATTGATAGTACTGAATGCCATAAAAGTCAATTTATTAATTATACAAAAAACGAACGCTAAACTTAACTCATGTCTCACGCTTGCATAGTTGCATGAGAATTTCAATGAATTTAAGCTGTCACCACAATAAAATAAACGGATAAATGTTGAATAAATGTTGATAAATTTTGTCAATTTAATGGAAGAAATTAAGTCCGTGACTAATGTTCGTGGCGTGGGGTTTGGGATAACATTATTAGAATTGGAGATTAAATTGATATACTTCCAACGTCCCGGATAATTCGGGTCACTTTGACCGGGCACGGGTTTTAAGAATTGTAATGAAAAGTGGGTTGAAAAAGTTGGTGGAATGTGGGTTCTACCTTTATATATTAGTTTTAAAATAAAATGTGAGTAGGAATGAGTTAGTGGAATATGAGGTCCACTACTAAAAATGATAAAAGTGAAATGAGACAAATGATGTGAAAGGAACTAAAATGGAAAACTGAGACGAATTATCCGGGACGGAGGGAGTATATGTATATGTGACGTGACGTGACTATATACAAATATTAGTCTCCCTCTGCGGTATTTAATCCCATTTTTTAAAATTATTATCAAATGGGTGAAAAAAGATATCATAAATTTCTATATGATTGTAGTAATATTGATTTTGTAGGTTTTAAGTTATCTTTATTAATAATGGTTCTGTAAAATTTGTGGATTTCTAATCTATTGATGGAGAATAAATATATTAATATTACTGCGAGCTAAATTGTGTACTCCCTCCATCCCTATTAGGAGTCACACTTTTCCAGTTCCCAATTAAGAGTCACATTTCATTGTTACCATAAATAGTAAATAGGTCTCATATTCCACTAACTCAATTCACTCATATTTTATTATAAAATCAATATAAAAAATGGATCCCACATTCCACTAACCTTTTCAACTAATTTTTCTTTACATTTCTTAAAATCCGTGTCCGATAAAAAGTGATGCGTTGAACTTGCACATGTATCAAATATGACTGTATTTTATCTAACGTTTAGATAAATTAGAGTCCAAATTGGTCACCCAAAAACACAACTAAATTTGATTTCAAATAAATTAATTATGAGTAGCTAATTATTTACTAATTACTATAATAAACTAGCTAATTAATTAATCCGTATTGTTAAACCCATTCCCACCTTCACACTTCAAAGCTCATCTCGCGCCCTCTCTCTCTCTCTCTATACGTGTATATATATATATATATATATAACCGTCTCTTCCACAACTTCACACACTCATCACGATTGCGAGCAGAGATATATACATACATACATTCTCTCTCTCTCTCTCTCTCACACACACACACACACGCACACACATATATATACATATTTACTCGAAGGAGAAATGATGGCGACGAGAATTACTGTTTCGATTGTAGTAGTTTCGGCGGTGATCGTCGCCGTGATTTTCATCTCCGGACTCTTCTCCGGCGAAGACGACGGATTGCGGCGCTCGTTCTCCGATCCAGAAGCGGATCGCAAAAAGCTTCCGGTAGTTCAGTTGGTCGGAGCTGCGCGTAAGCGCGGCGATGAGCCGAGAGCTGTGATTTCTGCTGAAATTGCATCCAGATTCAAGCCGATTTCCAGAGTAAGCTGATTTTCGTCGATGATTTTGCAAATACGAACATTAGGCACGGTCGCAGATAAACATAAATCTGATGAATTGAAAACCTAATTAATTACGTTTAGATCTTCGTTAGAGTGATTGCATGGTGGAAAACAATACAGATTACTCAATTGATGCTCTTAGATTTTTGCGGATGAAGCTGTCAATTACGCTAATGCAGTGCTAATTTTTTCTTTTCTTCCGTAGTCTATGCAGTTTTGCGTTGATCATCTCGTGTTTTTATTTTTTTTATCATTTATTTCGACTGTTACTTTGAAAAAATACATGTTTACTGCGTGTGATTAAATGAAAACCACGAGAAATCATTCTCCTTTATTTTAATTTACGCCTTGTGATTAGATGAAAACACGAGAAACGATTCTGCTTTAATTCGCAATTAAGAGTTGATTTGGTCAACAATTCTTCAAAATAAGTTGAATTTGCAGAAAAGAGCAATTGATAAATTGGAGGAAGGATTGGCGAGAGCAAGAGCAGCAGTTAGAAGAGTGGCTTCACTCAGAAACAAATCGGTAATCGTCGACAGCAATCATAATATTTCTTCATCAATCTATCGAAACCCCAGCGCATTTCTCCAGTAAGTGATTCTCCTCTGTTTTTAGCACTTCAAATTCGATTAGTATGCGTAAATATCGTTTTTTTACACCAAAATGCTTTATTAATTGAAATAATGGGTAAGGCGGAAAAGCACTCGCACGAGTCAATGCTTTCCATTTTCTACCACTAAATAGCTTCGAATTCCACACACTTACTTTTCATGCGCCATTAATCATTTTTACCCACATTAGACGTATACTTCCACAAATTAAAAATCATTACTATAAAAATGTGAAATGAAATACATTAAATCATGAAATTTCATTTTTCTCAATTGTATCATCCGTGTGCGAAAGTGAAGTCTTTTGATAATGCTCAATACATTGTCGGTTTACTAAAATAAATACTTTCTCCTTTCACTTCCATTCATGTTTTTTTTCCTTTTTTTATTTCTTATGAAACTACGTTATTTTGAGTATTATCAAAAGATATTGAAAAAAATTGATTCTTGCTAATTTAATACTATTATGCTATTGAATCTTATAAACTTACAAAAAAATGGATCAATCAATTTGTGTTTTAAATGACTATTACCTTTTACATTTTTGCTAGCAAATTTAGCTGTCGTTAAAAAAATTTGAAAATTCAAAATTTAATAGGCGGTGTGATAATAATTTGGAATTGATGGATTTTCATTTTTTTTACTTCCACAGAATACAATGAGGAACATAAATGAGATTTTGTGTGGTGTGGTTTAAGAGAGAGGGAGAGGCTTCTCTATGAAGCATATATAAGGGTGATTAGCTAGTGGGCATGCTCATTGTTACCCCCACTATCAATTCTCTCTGGTTATTTTCAATGCTTAGAAAAGACTGAATTTCGTGCTACTATTACTCATTACCTCTCTGCATCAAACATTGCTCATCATGCCTATGAATCATCTTTATTACCTTTACTTTGCCAAGATAGTTAAGCATGATTATGACTCAATTACGAGAGCTTCCTTTAATTAACATTAACCAGCTAATCAAAGATTAATCAAAGATGAATCATGGTTGCAGGAGTTACAAGGAGATGGAGAGAAGACTGAAGGTGTATGTATACGAAGAGGGGGAGCTGCCAATAGTGCATGATGGTCCATGCAAAGACATCTACACCAGTGAGGGGAGATTCATCCATGAGATGGAGTATGGCAGCCATAGATTCAAGACAAGCAGACCTGAACAAGCTCATCTCTACTTCATGCCATTCAGTGTGACATGGATGGTGAAGTATCTCTACAGCCCCAACTCCTACAACCTCACCCCTCTCCAAGAATTCGTCTCTGATTATGTCAAGCTCATCTCCACCAAGCACCCCTTCTGGAACAGAACACAAGGAGCTGACCATTTCATGCTCTCTTGCCATGACTGGGTGAGCAATGATCATCACCACCTAGTTCAAAGTCCTTGATCATACACAATCTGTTGTTTGTTTCTTTTGAACACAGTATGTATCCTGCAGGGACCTCGTGCATCAGAAGGGAACGCACACCTCTACAGCACATCCATCCGTGTCCTGTGCAATGCAAACTCATCCGAGGGATTCAACCCTCAGAAAGACGTGAGCCTGCCCGAGATCCGTCTCTATGGTGGATATGTGGACCCAAAGCTGATCTCTCCTCCTCCCCCCACTGCCCCAAGGCCCCACCTTGCATTCTTTGCTGGTGGCCTCCATGGTCCGGTTAGGCCGATCCTCCTCCACCACTGGAAGGGCAGGGACCCTGACCTCCACATCTATGAGTACCTCCCTAAAAATCTAAACTATTATGACTACATGCTGAAATCAAAGTTCTGCTTATGCCCAAGCGGATATGAAGTGGCTAGCCCCAGAATAGTCGAGGCCATCTATGCGGAATGCATCCCTGTAATCTTATCAGACCACTATATCCTCCCATTTAGTGATGTTTTGAGGTGGGAGGCTTTCTCACTGCAGGTGAACGTCTCAGAAATAGCGCGGTTGAAGGAGATTTTGATGGGAGTAAGCGAAGACGATGTTTTGAGGCTCAAGGAAGGGTTGAGAGGTATAAGGAAGCATTTTGTTCTAAACCAGCCTGCTGAGAGATTTGATATGTTTCACATGATCTTGCACTCTGTTTGGCTTAGGCGGTTAAACCTACGCTTTTGATAAGCAAACCTACTACTATTGTCTATATATATACAGTCCATTCTTTTGTAGTACAGCTGAGAATGTGTTAAGCTACCTATCTGTGTATGTACATGATCATTTGATGGCGCGGGAGAGGCGTTCGAATATGTCCCCAATCGAGAACTTAGGCCATTGAGTTGGTGTGGGAATGGCTTTGTCATCATCCATTACTGCAAGATCTATTGCTCCCATCTCTCTCTTCATGGACTTGATGAACTCCAAATCCACATGGTTCCCTGAGATATCCCTCACATAGAATGCATTCACTGATTTCTCTCCTTGTGTCGCGATGTCTGCTCTCACCACTGCTAGCCCGTTCTCCCTAAGCACCCGTGTTATGTGCGAGAGCAGTCCCACCCTGCTGTACGCGCACAGCTCCACACGAACCCCCTTCACACAGGACAGAACAACACTTTTAATGACTTAGAAAGGTTTGGCATTTGAACAATTGAAGTTCAAGCCATACCTCACAGACCCTTCGTTCTATCGCGGCCTCTAAGCATTTTATGACTCTGTCTTTCTCACTCTCCGTGTTGAATGCTCGCCCGTCCGCGTGTCTCACAAAGTACTCCTGCAGGGCGTTTCTTGTCAAGGATTTGAAATGTGTATAATTGAGAAAAGGGAAGGCATGTGTATGCATACTTGGTATGCAAAGCCTCTGCAAGCATCTACTGAGGCATGAAAGATGACATATTGCATGTCAATAAGTGTGCAGACAGTGTCAAACATTAGCCTTCTCCTGTCCTTGCATTGGATGGTGACAATTGAGTAGCCCTTCTCAATGCACCTCTCAATGGACACACTCGTCCTCCGGGAGCTCGTTGGGCTGTCAAAGTCGCGCACGGAGAGCATGAGCTGGTGGAGGCGCCGCTCCACTCTGGTGGTGCTGCTCAGCTCCCCCTTGGGGAGCCCGGCCGCGGGTTTCACCTCCTGGTGGCTGGCAGCACTATCCTCCTCCGTGGCAGTGGTGGCGCGGAGGACTGTGGTCAGGTGGTCCTCGATGGCGTGGAGCCTGTGGTCATCGATGGGGGTGTCCACAGACTGATCTGATATGTAGGCGATGCAAGCCAGGAGCGCGTTGTGGCTCCACGCGTGCGCCTCCACGATGTTGCACCCCATGTCAGCCAGTGCTGCTGAGATCTCGGAAAACAGCCCCGGGCGGTCCTTACCCGTCATCTCTATTGCCTGAGCCTCCCCGCGGCTGACTGCCTTCGGGCTAGAGGCTTTCCCCGCGCTCACTGCCTGCGTTTTTTCTACTCAACTCAATCACACAACACTGATACTAACAAGAAGACAAACACATCAAATCAAGAACTACCTGCTGGATGTAGTTGATCACTCTTTGATCAGTCACCTTGAAGCCCAGTTCATTTTTCACATGAAAAACTGCACAAAACTATATCAAAACACACTCTCTCACTTCACAAAGAGAGAAGGATGCATACATACATACCATCCAAGAAACAGCCAGCATCACAAGAGATGTAGCCTTTAGATATGGTGAGGTTCAAATCAGTTAGAGCTTGCACCACATCCAACAAGAGGCTTTGCTTGTTCACACAGTCAATCTGTCCATTTCCATCCCATCCATAACCAAATTCTTTCTTTCTCTTCATAAAAATTGCAACTGCACTAAACTAACCTTAACAATTGTGCAATCTTCTAAGCTTTCATTGTCCACATTCACTCTAAAACTGTAACCAACAAACACAAATCCACTTCTTTAAACACACACACATACATACATATATATACTCCCTCCATCTACGATTTGAAGTTACACACTCACACTTTGACTCGTTTTATAATAAAATGCGAGTGTATCATGGACATCCCGAAATGGGACATTATTCGTGGACGGAGGGAGTATATGAATTTAGTAGTGACAAAATTTAAAGAATAAAAACTTAATTACGCTGGTCCATGAATCCTCTCTGGAAGGTTGTGAAAATCAGGATCAAAATAAGGGGAGCAAACTGTGTTCATCCTGCAAATAAATTCAATAAAGATTCATAATTTATTTCAAGAATGTAAGTGATTTGAGTGAGGTAATTTGTACCTGGGATTTTGTGTTTGTGGCTTCAATTTTTTTTTTTCAATCAAAAGGAGTTAAATCTCCAGCTCTTGATGAGAGGAGAGGTTTGCATGAAGCAAATGAGCATAGCTCAATCCCATCATCATCTACAACCACCACCAATTCCCACATAATGAAACTGCAATCAAATCAACTGCAAAGATTGCTGTTTTCTTTTTTTTTTCTTTCTAGATAGAATGATTTCAGGATATGTTGCATTTGGATGCTATTAATGAGAGGCTTATATTGATGAAATATTGAAATGGATGGTGGAGTTTGAATTAGTTAGTGAAAAAAACCAAACAAACAGCCTTTGTCATTAATTCTTTTCATCCATAGATGTCTCCTTAAATATTGGAAAGTTGGAATACCCAATATTTTGGACTAAAATAGAAATTCTCTTTTGTTAAGAATAAAAATAGATCTTATTGTAATGTTTAAAAAGAGAGCGTTTAAGTTCATAATTAGGTTAAAATCACTTAATTGTCAAATTTATGTGCTTTCTCATTTTATGACAAAAACACTGCTCTAGCAGAAGCTATCAATTTTTTAAACTGAAATCGTAAAATGATCATATACTATATAAGGAAAAAAACTTTAAATTTATTTATACAACAAAGAAATAAAGAAGCAAATATATAAAGTGATCTAGCCCTACTGCTAGGGGTGGGTAGGTACGGTATACCTACCGAAACCACCATACCGTATGTCTTACCGTAAATACGGTATGCGAAAAAATCATACCTTTACCTTACCAAAGTTTTCAGTATACCTTATTTTCGGTATGACGAATTTCCATACCGATACCGCACCTCATTTTCAGTATACCGTACCGAAGTTCGGTATATCTTACTTTGCGGTATACCTGACTTTCAACATCAATTAAAATAGAAAATTAAAGTTTTTAGAATATTATTTAATATTTTATAATTTTAACAATAAATTAAATATAATTTATTCATAATTATATTTATATTTCACAATATATTTTATAATTTAAAAATATATAAAAAAAATTGTGTTTATATTTTTGTGGTATATACCTTAGTTTACGGTATATACCTTAATTTACGGTATATACCAAATTTCGGTATGCAGCGGTATACCGCGGTATTTGAAAATTCATACCGTTACCTTACCGGAATCTTTCGGTAAGGTATCATACCGTACCGAAAGTCACGGTATACCGAAAATTTGGTATTTTCTATATTTTTTCGGTACGATAAGACCGATATTTCGATATTTTTCATCAGCCCTACCTACCGCAAATAAAAAATTGCTTAAATAAATAGAAGATGACAAGTTTTAATATGTAATCCTATCCTGTTTCGAAATTACTTTATTTGATTTGAATAATCAAACAATATTTAATAACTAAAAAATATTGCTGATATTTGCAATCAGCCAAACGCGATTTGTCCGTGTCATAAAAGGCGCTTATTCCTCGAAACGTTTATCTCCGAAATTGTAGGGTCGAATCCGTCGTGAAAAGCATCTTTTCAATTTTTTGAATCAGGGCAGGGCAGCATTTGATTGAGGCAGAGAGAGAGAGAAGAAGAAGAAGGGGATGGCGATACTTTACGCGCTGGTGGCGCGTGGCTCGGTTGTGCTGGCGGAATTCAGCGCTACTTCCACCACGGCGAACGCGATCGCGCGTCAAATTCTCGAGAAAATCCCCGGTAACAATGATACCAACGCCTCCTACTCGCAGGATCGCTACATTTTTCACGTCAAGCGCACCGATGGCCTCACCGTCCTTTGTATGGCCGACGACACTGCCGGAAGTACGTTCACCTCTCTCTCTACCTTTTTTGTGTAGAGAATTTGATCGCGTCGTGTTGTTTTTTTTTGTCGATTGAGCTGGAATTCGTACGTGAATATGATTATGTGTAGGTTTCGTGATTAGGATTTTGAATTTTGATGTGAATTGATGCTTGCTCGTGTGAATTTAGTTGTTGGAATTGAAAAAGGCGATTTCAGATTAGCTCATCTGGATATTTATGACTCTTGTGTGTTGACGATTTTCTACTCTTTTTTTTTTTTTTTTTTATCTTTGCGCTTTTTCATGTGGATCTGAAAAGGTGCCTTTGTGAGTTGCAGCTTATAATTCGGTTTAATTTGTTCCGTTTAATGGTGGTGTTTTAGATTGAGGTAAGTTTTTTTTGTTGATCGTGAGGAGAATTTATAAGCTGTTTTTAGTCAATGAAGAATCTCCTTATGTGAAGTAATGTTGGAATCCTTAAGTCTAGCAGCAATACCTGATCATCAATTAATACTACTATTATCTTTTGGAGGCAATTTGTATTTATTGGAAACGGTTTGATGTGTCGAAATTCGGGATTATATTGGACTCGTAGCACCATCACTTTGCCATCCGTGTTCGTGGTTCGTTATTCTTGATGTATAAAGAATCATAGATTGTAGTGTTTGAGGGATGTCTTTCATTCTCTGTTTTTAATCCTCTTATTATTTTCATATCCCTTGTGTGATTGAGGGAGATCATGATATGCCCTTCCTTCCAGTATCATGTCTTCACGTGCTTAACTCGAAAAATTTCCTGTACTTTCAAATCCACACAGGGAGAATTCCTTTTGCATTTCTTGAAGAAATTCATCAGAGATTCGTCCGGACATACGGTCGAGCTGTATTGTCCGCGCAGCCATATGCTATGAATGATGATTTTTCAAGGGTCCTCAGCCAACAAATTGAGTATTTCTCAAGTGATCCTAATGCTGACAGGATAAACCGGCTTAAAGGTGAAATGAGCCAGGTAATTATCTCTTTGCTGACTGTTTGGTCTCTTGGTGTTGCTTTGGTTAATTTTACTTTTGCTACCAAATTCTGTATGAACTTTCAGCAATGAGGATGTCGCCTTGTTGTGTTTAAAATGTGTGCCTTGAGTTTCAGGCTGTGAATTGTGAAATGCATTAGATTTTTGGCTTGATATGGAATCACAATTATTGCTAACCGTTACGGTTGATCTAATTTGAATATTTTGCACTGCTATTTTTCTACTGATGAATACTACAAGTAAGTATGCTGTCTATTGGTTGTCATTGCAGGTTCGGAATGTCATGATTGAGAACATTGATAAAGTTTTGGATAGAGGTGATCGGCTAGAATTATTGGTTGATAAAACTGCCACTATGCAAGGGAACACTCTTCGCTTCAGGAAGCAAGCTCGCCGTTTTAGAAACACTGTATGGTGGAGAAATGTCAAGCTTACGTAAGTTTCATCTTGTCATCTATGTACCTGTAACTCATGGGAAACTCTGGTTAAAATAAAACTTGTTTTACCGTATGCTAGTTCAGTTTGTATCTCTTTGTGTGGTATTGCTGAGCTTGAAAGACCATCTTCTCCTTTATAGTAATTTATGAGATATATTTGGTAGTACTTATTAAATTTTGCAGTACAGTAGAATAGTCTGTGTTACATCTGCATTATATCATACGTATTTGTTCTAAACAAGTGATGCTGGGGTATTGTGCAGGATTGCGTTGATATTCCTTCTCCTGGTAATAATCTATGTCGTGTTGGCTTTTGTTTGCCATGGCCCCACTCTTCCGTCTTGCCTGTAATGAGGTCTGGCCGAGTGACATCTGGATGCTATTTCTCTTTTCTCTTTCTTCTGTTAAGTGTTTGCTCAATTCTTCCACTTCATATCTCCTTGATATGCCTAAAGAAGTTGTTGCTTTTATGGTCTTGATTCCCTGGTTTGAGATTTAGTCATGTGTAAAGCTTTCTCTGTAGGGCTCCAGCTCTATCTAGATATTTTGAATTCCACAAAGTATTTTCAAGCATATTTGAAATGGTTGGTTTGTTTTGTAATCGACATTAGTGGATATATATAAGTCATGAGTGTTGTTCGTTTGAGATATTGTCATTTGTCTTCTGGATACATTTTCTTTGCTAACTAATAAATTTCGTGAATTCTAATCACGCTGTTACTTCTCTGCTATTAGAGCATGCCAGAGCTTCCCTCTCCATCCGGATGATAATCCTTGTACTACACAGAGGTAACATCATGCCCTAACCCTCGAACAATACTTTCACTTTAGCGATAAATGCCCGCTAGACTATGAATCTGAATCTATGTGCGTTACTGTTGGATCATTGGCCACTCGTAGTGGTATCAGAAATCCATCCTAGAGGTGGAATAGATTTTAGACCCCACAGAAAACGAGTGAAATAGGTGCATTTCTGTACTCTAGCTTTTGCTTTTGGATTCTTTCCATTTGATTGTTACTCTACTCTTAATAGAGAGAATAATTTGAACAAGAAATCAAAAGGAGTCACATGTTGTTGAATGATCGGTCCAGATTGCCTCCTTTAAGCATGTGTTTTCCAGATTGAGGGGCCATTCCATGTCTTAACCAAAACAAAACATCCCATGCTTTATAGTATTGTACCTTTCATTATTAGCATAATATTTGCCAAAATTGTCTTAATTTTACCTGTTTGTGTCTGTTATTAGTACTATAAGTATTTTGTACCATTTGTGAACTTCTCCACAAGCTTACAAAAATCCCACAAAAATCCCCCCCTCTCTATCTCTCTTCCACTCAATTCCTCTCCAATCACCAACCTCACTTTCCCTTCTATATAACACGGAGATTTGCACTCACCCTTTCTCACACTACTCTCTCTTAACTCTCAACCCTAGTACACCACCATGGCCGCAGCCCGAGCCGTCGTAATCCTCTCATTCCTCCTCCTCATCTCGGCCTCCTTCACCTCCGGGTGTGGCACGTGCAAGCCGCACCCGGCACCCAAGGCGCCCCCGGTGAACCCATTCTGCCCCAGGGACACGTTGAAGCTCGGCGTTTGTGCTGACCTCCTGGGCCTGGTGAATGTGGTGATCGGGGAGCCCCCGTCGGGCGACAAGTGCTGCCCGCTGCTCGAGGGGCTGGCCGACTTGGAGGTGGCGGCATGCCTCTGCACTGCCATCAAGGCGAACGTGCTCGGCATCAACCTAGACGTCCCGGTGGCGCTCAGCGTCTTGCTCAGCGCTTGCCAGAAAACGGTTCCTCCCGGTTTCAAATGTGATTGAATGCAGTGAGAACTGAGAAGTTCATTAAAACTTGAGATTGATTTGTCTTGTGTTCCTCTTCTTTGTTTGTGTGTGCTCTCTCCCTCTCCCTCTCCCTCTCTCTCTCTCTCTCTCTCTCTCTCTCTTTAGGTTTGAATGATTTAATTTCATGCAATAGGCTAGGCAAGAATGTTTGCCTTTAGTGTACTAATAATGCATTGTATTTGTTACCAATCTGCAGTAGTATTATTGTGACGATTTGATGCTGCATGTGTCCAAAATTATGGAATTGCTGGATGTATTTCACATTGTATACACAATTAATCTCAATTCATTCTTTAATTGTTATTATGACTATTGTCTTTTTGTATGGTAGGTTTAAGTTTTAGTCCATACACACGTCTTTGTTTTAACCTCAACGACAACAAATGGTACAGCTCAGAGATTTGCATTTTCTTGAAAAAAAAATCACACTATTTTTTGTGGATTAAAAAATTTAATTTCGAATTACTTGTCACGTTCACATAATTGACTCCCAATTTAAATGGTACAGCCAAATTATACTTTAATCTTGTCTATATAACTAAAAGGTGGTATCAACATTACCAATTATTGGTAGGAGGAAATTAATTTCATTTCATTTGAGGAACTAAAACTAATAGATTTTCAACTTTTATAGACATTGATCAATTTTCTTGAACTTTCAATTTCTCATATATTAAAATTGCTTGCCAGCGAGATATTGGTTCTTCAAAATGAGAGAAAATATTTTGGGATAAAAAATGGAGTAGTAAATAAATAAAGGATAAAAGACAGAAACGGTCAACGATGATGAAGGTGGGGGCCGAAGCTGTCAACGACGATGATGGTACAACTAAAGGCTTGTGAAAGAGCAGTAATCCTAATTTAAAAAAATTTAGAATTTCAAATGTAAGTTGATTTTCTAAATAATTATTATTGTTTATGTATTTATTACTATCACTAGGAGTGTTCGGTTGGCAATATTAAATTTCATGATTAAATATGTATCATGTTTGGTTCATAAGATTAACCCCCTCAACTTAATCCTGTATGGATATTCTCATGATAATTAGTCATAGTCTTCCCTCTCCAACTAAAATAATCTTATAACTTAATCTTAGGTGGATAGTCTCATGATAATTAGTCATGACAACCGAACGCTACCCTAGTATGGTAAGTAAAGCTTGAAAAGAAGTGATGCCACATGCTCGAATTCTGGTGCTAGCTTTGCATCCAAAGTGCATCATCACCAATGTGTGATTTCATCATAACAAGCATTAGAAGGATTTTACAATATTGAACGCTGAGTTTTGTCGGTTTTCGACTCCAATATCAGCTTAAAATCTGAGTTGAATGTAACACTAACACCGGTTACAATTTTAACTACTGGAGTACTTCACTTTTTGGCAAACAAAATGGGCGACTCATAATGAAAGCTAGCAAATATAATGTGTTGGACCAAAATCGAATTACTTCTATGTTTACAATTAAACAACCTTAGTCTAATGTTTAAATGCTTAATTAATAGTGTTAAAAAATTGAATCTATCAAATACTAATATTTTAGACAAAACTGTAATATGATCGTTTGCTCTTAAACAGAAGACTGAAACTAGAGTGAAATATCAAGAATTATCAATAACAAAGAATGTTAAATAAATATATAAAGTGGTGTAATCCTTATTTATTTTCATAGCTTTCATACATAAAATTAAAAAAGGCTTATTCCTTGTAGCGTTTATCTCCGAAATTGTAGGGACGAATCCGTCGTGAATAGCATTTTCTCTTGAATCAGATCAGTCAGAATTGAGGCAGAGAGAGAAAGGGGATGGCGATACTTTACGCGCTGGTGGCGCGTGGCTCGGTTGTGCTGGCGGAATTCAGCGCTACTTCCACCACGGCGAACGCGATCGCGCGTCAAATTCTCGAGAAAATCCCCGGTAACAATGATACCAACGCCTCCTACTCGCAGGATCGCTACATTTTTCACGTCAAGCG